>NC_092348.1:58412420-58589159 GCF_963676685.1 Mytilus edulis
AGTCACCTGGGTGTATACTAAAGGTATTGTTATCCAGTCGTATACAAAACACTTCGAACAAGTATCCCTAATGTCTGCAAGAGGCTGAAACAGAAGTTTTACCATAAAAACATCTTAGATTACAATGGTAATATATCATTGCACGAGGTAACGAATTTAAGCCCCTACATAGACTGGACATAGATATGGCTTCGTATATACACCACCAAACCAACGCCTTTTAATCACGGGTTTACATTCTTTGTCTGGAACAAGAGTTTTGCAAGGGCCCTTGTGTGTCTGGACAGCGAGGTTTATTCCCACACATTTATTTAATTAAATTCTCCGAATTCGAGTGTATAAATATATATGTAACAGGTATCAATTTTTCTTGAAAAAGTCTCAAACGAATGCTCCACGGCAAACATGTTTTGATCACACATCGTTGTCATTTTAATGGAATTTGACCCGACTCATATACAAGTGAGAGGTTCAGCACTTTAAAACCAGGTTTAATCTATCATTTTCTACTTAAGAATACGCCTGTACCAAGTCAGGAATAATGACAATTGTTATCCATTTTTTTTTGTGAGTTTAAGCTTTTGATTTTGCCATTTGATGAGACTTGCCATTTTAAATTTTCCACTAAGTTCAGTATTTTTGTGATTTTAATTTTTACTTATTTTGATTAACACAACAGCTAAAGAAACTCTTAATTTTTAAATTGCATTTACAATGTGCAAAATATTTCAACTGTACTTTCACCCCCAATATACAACAGCTAAAGAAACTCTTAATTTTTAAATTGCATTTACAATATGCAGGCCATGATATTTCAACAAACTTTCGCCCCCAATATTGTTTCAGTCATAATTCTTTCACGATATTATGTAAAAAAGCGATAACGACTAGATTTTCAATAACTATTATGTTTATTTCAGTGAGGAACCATGCTTTTAAAAATTATCATACACTCAAATTTATTAAAGCAAACGCGAGTTATTGTACAATTTCTATAGGAACGAGTGAATAATGTACCAGTCATAGTGATAACCATAGTATCATTTAATAGCAATTTTTCAGTTTATAAATGCAATTTGTAGTTTTCTTTAATTTTATAATTAATGAATCGCGATTGTGTTTTATTAAAGGGACATCACTCTAAACACAGAAACCACACCTAAATGGTCATTAACATGTAAAAGTCTGTTGATGACCGGTTTTCTTGTCCGTTTTTCTGTTAAGGACCGATGGATTGATTTTACTATAGAATAAAGAATGTCATGTGTTACCTTGTTATCCAATAAGAGAAGATAATTCTTGACCGATATGAATTAATAGTATTTTGAGTGGTAAGGATTATCATTACTTATATAATATACCTCTATTATCATTCTGAGACCCCATTCAGTTTGTATAAGGCCTTCTTTTCTTGCTGTTACAAGTACACTATTAATCCACATGAAGGGAACCCAAAACTTGTTGTATCTGCAATCGATGTTTTCATACATCATTGCTTCCTCTTTAGTAATGAATCCTAAAGAGGAAGTAAAAGAATACAGATTGTTGAAGTATAAAGGATACTGTTAACCATTTTGGAGCAATTTAAATCTTCTTTTTTTTCGGTAAATATATATTTTCCATTGTTCTTAGAACTTATTGTTTACCGCTTATTTATTTTACCTCTTTATATTATCTTCTTTGTCTTCCTTTATCAATACTCACAGGGTTCGTGTTGCTTAGTCTTTCATTAGTTTTCTGTTAAATGAAAACTTTTACCAACATATTTTTTATCAAATAAAAGTCACCTTTATTTGATAAATGGCTTGAAAGAAACCATAATGTTCAATGAAATAGTCTACCCAACTATATTTGACTGGTATCTATTTGATTGTCCTTTGCTTATTGTTTAGTGGC
Source organism: Mytilus edulis (assembly GCF_963676685.1). Lineage (NCBI taxonomy): Eukaryota > Metazoa > Mollusca > Bivalvia > Mytilida > Mytilidae > Mytilus > Mytilus edulis. Next base: position 58,414,317 of record NC_092348.1, read on the forward strand.
AAATATTTCATGGCAACTAAGGCCGAAACAAAAATTCGCGAATGATTTTGCAAAATACTTCACTACAAAATTGATATATAGTTATCAAAGGTACCCGGATTATAATTTAGTACGCCAGACGCGCGTTTCGTCTACATATGACATAAGACTTATCAGTGACGCTCATATCAAAATATTTATAAAGCCAAACAAGTATTAAGTTGAAGAGCATAATAATATGAAAGTATTTAAAAAAAAAAACTGTAAAATGATCAGAGTCTGTTAGCGTATCAATTTGGTAGCATGTGCCATTTAACGTGATCTAATATTGGAACCTGCTATACAAAGATCTAAACATTTTCAATTGTCCAGTGCTAATTATGATTAGGAGTTATCTCTCTGTCACCACGTGGAGATGCCCAGAAATAACATATTACTCGTTAGTCAATTACAAGATTGTTCAAAAACTATGTTTTATTCATTAACAAACTGATTTATTCATTTATGAATGATATTATTGTACTGCACTAATCAATACAACCCCACGTGCACGATTAGAATAATTAAATATATCTTAATGTATTTCACCATGCACGAACTTCACCCATTCGTCAATATGAATAACAGCCATGTTATATTCCATGTGATTGTGTGAGATGTATAAATACGCAAACACGTCACGTCGATATTAAACATAAATATTCAATCAATGTAAAGTACCATCTAAAATATTTTGTCTTTTGGAAGAAAAAAACTATATGGTAGTTTTTAAGACACCTATTTATTACCTGCTTCCACGATGTGATCCAATGTAGGAAATCTTTTCATGACAGCTACACTTATTGAACGAGCTATTAGTATAATTCCAAACATCAGATATCTTGCAACTGTTCTTCTGAGTACCCGCTTCCTGTCTGTTTGTCCGGGAAGATAACAACACAACATGAATACGGTCCTATAATTGTTTTTCAAAAACTGTTACACATAATTCTTGACCACTTAATACTAGTAAAGAGTCTTAAAATATCAAATTAGACGAGAATGAACCAAAGCGGTTTTCCGGATTTTCTCTTTCGTAGTAATCAGTTATATGTATATAAAAAAAGAAGATGTGGTATGATTGCCAATGAGACAGCTCTCCACAAGAGACCAAAATGACACAGCAATTAACAACTATAGGTCACCGTACGGCCTTCAACAATGAGCAAAGCCCATACCGCATAGTCAGCTATGAAAGACCCCGAAATGACAACGTAAAACAATTCAAACGAGAAAATTAACGGCCTTATTTATTTTTATAAAATGAACGAAAAACAAATATGTAACACATAAACAAACGACAACCACTGAATTACAGGCTCCTCAGTCCTCAGTGACTTGGGACAGGCACATAAATACATTGTGTGGCGGGGTTAAACATGTTAGCGGGATCTCAACCCTCCCCTAACCTGAGACAGTGGTATAACAGTACAACATAAGAACGAACTTAAAAATCAGTTGAAAAAGCTTAACTCATCAGATGGACAAAAATACAAGTGGACGTGGATGGGTACTTGTACATCCCAACAACAAAAAGATACTAGGAACATATTTGAGAGTATTCGCAGTTAACTGACAGATAGTTAAAGCCACTAACAACTAATTGAAAAAATCATGCATCTAAAACTAAATTATCAATCCGTACACATCCAATAGATTTAGTGTAAAGACGCCATAAACAGTCAGAGAAAAACATGACTTTGTGCAATGCCAAGATACAGGTATCGACATCTTGTAGATCCATGAATGTGTATATGTTACAGTATATAACATACTAGTAATATTTGGTTTGCATTTAATTTACTGATAACATAATCAATATTTATACCAATAAAAACAATATGCAATGCTTTTATTACAGTGTTAAATTGGTAAATTTTTGAAATAAGTTAATTTAAAGTTTACCAGGATCATTTTTGAATTTCCGGGCACGGTTAACAACATTTCCGTAGAAATGATGAAGTGCTATTCCGTTTGAAATAAGTTTTCTACAGGTACAACCAAAATTCTAAACCAAATCTTTATATCTATGAAAAAATTTAGTAAAGGTTTTAAGTGATATATGGTAACGATATCCCTGGTTTAATAATTTACCAGTAATACATAGATTACGTTCTTTAAAATAAAAAAACGTCACAACATACACGGGCATAGCGAACGAGCTATATAAACACCGTAAGATGGTAACAAAGGAACACCGCCATCTAAAATTTGAAAATTAACAATAGGGAACGAAAAATTGTTCCTTTTGTCGTAAATTTTAGTATAGAGTTTCCCGTTTAAAACCGAAATATCTAAATCTAGCAAAGGACAGTAATTACCGTTTAAATTTGATTTATTTAAAGTTAGTTCCTTGGGGTCAATTTCAGCAGTATGTTGATTATTTAACGAAAAATATCATCAAGATTTATAACGGTAAGTGTTGTTGAATTTATCAATTAAATGCAATTTCTACGGTTCTTTACTGAGTTTAGTCATAAACTATACATATTGAAATGTTAATTCAAGTGTCTGTAACAAGTTTTCTCCAGGTACATCAAAACTTCGAAACAATTAATCTGTAATTATGAATTATTGAACTCAGGTTTTTTTAAGAAATTTGTGGAAACGATATCCCGACTAGTTTACCATTGGTTTAGAGTACGTTACCACAGGCAGAGCCTTATCGAACGAGTAAAGCATTCTTATCGGCATTCCAATGGGAACAAACTGTGCCCCTCTACTCGCCGACTTGTTTCTTTATTATTATGAGGCTGACTTCATGCAGGAACTTCTTAGGAAGAAAGATAAGAAGTTAGCAATATCCTTTAACTCTACTTTCCGCTATATAGATGATGTTCTTTCACTAAACAATTCAAAATTTGGTGACTATGTGGAACGCATCTATCCAATCGAACTAGAGATAAAGGATACTACAGATACAGTTAAGTCGGCTTCATATCTTGACTTACATCTAGAAATTGACAATGAGGGTCGGTTGAAAACAAAACTTTACGACAAAAGAGATGATTTCAGCTTTCCAATTGTGAACTTTCCATTTCTAAGTAGCAACATTCCAGCAGCACCTGCATACGGGGTATATATCTCCCAATTGATACGATATTCCCGTGCTTGCATTTCCTATCATGATTTTCTTGATAGAGGTTTGCTGCTCACAAGGAAGCTATTAAACCAAGAGTTCCAAATGGTGAAGTTGAAATCATCCCTTCGTAAATTTTACGGACGCCATCACGAGTTGGTTGACCGTTATGGAATAACCGTTTCACAAATGATATCGGATATGTTCCTTACGTCGTAACTACAATCCCCTTCCCTTTCATGAATATGACCTACCGAATTAGACTATTTACCGGATTTGTAATCACTTAAGCAACACGACGGGTGCCACATGTGGAGCAGGATCTGCTTACCCTTCCGGAGCACCTGAGATCACCCCTAGTTTTTGGTGGGGTTCGTGTTGTTTATTCTTTAGTTTTCTATGTTGTGTCGTGTGTACTATTGTTTTTCTGTTTGTCTTTTTTATTTTTAGCCATGGCGTTGTCAGTTTGTTTTAGATTTATGAGTTTGACTGTCCCTTTGGTATCTTTCGTCCCTCTTTTGGATATATAAACATCGTAAGATTGGACCAAAGGAATATCACCATCCCAAAGCAAAATTAACCATAGAAAACAAAAAAGTCCCTTTTATTGGAAATTGTTTATGTATATATAGCCTTTCATTAAAAATAAAATACAGGAACATTTCTTATAAAGAGGCGCAATTGGTGCCAATGGGAATACATATAACCTCTAGATACAGTTTTAAGCAGAAACATACCGTGAAATTGGTGTTGTCAAGGAGTAAACAGTACAACATTAATTTAATTCTCATTACATTTCAAATCAGTTTATTTAGCATATATTCATTTCTTAATTTGGCGTATAAATATTCGCATACGCTTTAATCAGTAATTCGGTTTTCACACATATATATCCAGATTTCGCGCCTTTTCTCTTGTCGAGAAAAAATTACTGATCAGATCGACACGTATATTTTGCATTCATGATATTTAATTGCAGTTATCTCTTTTTCTGATATAACATTTTTATATATGTAGATTTCCTACCATTTTTCGGAGATCCAGAGACCATGATTTACATGACCAGAGTTATTAAACTGATCAGTACAATTTCCCATCCCAAATGGGTTTTTTTTATTTTATGTATTATTAAGACAATTTTTATGTTCGTATGAGTATAGCGAAGAAGAACATAAGAATATGTTATCAACACTAATACCCATACATCCTATCGATACTCTAGTTTTGGAATTTCACTGACTGATTATGACGTCTTTATACTTAATTCATTGGAGGTATTATGGCTGACAGGTAAACTGATTTTTATAGTTTGTTCTTATGTTGTACTGTCACACCACTGTCCTAGGTTAGGGGTGGATGTGTGTCCCGCTAACATAATTAAGCAACATGTATGTGTCTGTCCCAAGTCAGGAGCCTGTAATTCAGTGGTTGTCGTTTGTTGATAATATGTGTTGCATATTTATTTTTCGTACATTTTTTGTTCTTTAATAGGCCGTTAGTTTTCTCGTTTGAATTGTTCTACATTTTTCATTTCGGGGCCTTTAATAGCCGACTATGCGGTATGGGCTTTGCTCATTGTTGAAGGTTGTACGGTGACCTATAGTTAATTTTTGTGTCATTTGGTCTCTTATTGATAGTTGTCTCCTTGGCAATTATACCATAAATTCTTTTTATATTTAGTGTTGGAAGAAATTGTTTCTGAACACAGGCAAGGCCGAAGTTTTTTTCTTTTGAAATGCTTCTCATTTTGTTGTGCGTAAAACTTTCAAATATATAGCTTACTAATTTGTTTTGTCCTTTAGGGTTTAAGGATAGCTTTATCATTAACAATCAAACCACATCTCGTTAAATATGTATAATGATGCTCAACCATCCCCGATATAAGTTTTTTAACTATTGTGTCATCAAATTGCATTTATATATTTATCACTTGCAAAATATCCGATATGTTCTTTTTTTTAAGAAAGCAGTAAAAAATAACTTATGTAATAGAATTACCTGTCTGGCCAAGGAAAATTCTGGAATTGTCTCCACCATCTTGAAACTACCATGGAAACATAAAATCCGAGAACAAATGACAGAGGAATATAGGAAGTATACTGATTACAAGATATCACGACCTTTTCAAATAATCTGATAAAAAAGAAAAGGAAACATTTTAGTTACTATAGATTTCTGTTCATTATATAACATTAGAATGTTTAAAAAACAAAAAAGTAGTGCCGTGAATAGGATTTTACGATAAGTAAAATTTCACTTCTGTAATACTTCTTTTATTACGAGAATATGAGAACTTGCTTATACCTTCTTTAACACACGAATTTACACCTTGGACTCTGTGATTTGTTTTGAATTTGATGTTGGTAATGTATGTCTTGTTGCTCTCGGTCAGAATTTTGTCTATCCTTCCAGGATGTACAAGGATTCTGCCACGTCCGGCTAGAATTGTGACGTTAAATCCGATGCTTCGTATAGTGATAGCGTCAGGCTCTCTGCATAGTCCAGCCCTGGCCTCAGTGACTTTTCAATTTTTTTTAAATTTTTTTTCAGTGAGTCCAGCTCGCCTTCCATTACCTTCAATGGTGCAAGCTCCCGGTGTGATTACTTGGGCGCTCTAGTATAGTCCCTATCGTCCCCGGGTAATCTACCCGGGCGCTTGAAACATTGAAGGTAATGGAGGGGGAGCTGGACTCAGTGACAACAACAAAAATAAATAATTAAAAAAAAAGTCACTGAGCCCAGGGCTGGACTAGCTCTCTGCACTGTTAGAACCCTTCCAAAATCTCTTCGAGGGAACCGCATATCTGGCCTCTTGCAAGATAAAATTTCTGTCCCTTTTCAAATTACCCTCATTTTCCAGTTGCAGCCAAAACTTCCCTACCATCTATGCCGGACGGCCTTTATAACGCAAACTAATGGTGATATGCATTGTTATTTGTTCTCATCTTTAACCTGAACAAAATATTTGCCACTGGACGTAAATCAACCACTAATTAATCAATTATGTATATTTTGCAATGAACCCAAGGACATATTTATTTTAAATGGTTCATGATTTTCAGTCTTTTTTTGTCCGTGCAATGTGTTTGTTTCGTGAACATTTTTTTTTTTTGCCCCCTCTTTACATTTCTATTTCTATTTTATGCTCAAAAGATTTTTCTAAAATTTAAGATTTTTATTTTTATTTAAAAAAAAAATCATTTTAGCTCCATCCAGATAACGTATTAAAAACTTTACATATTTGAAATATTTCACTAATATACACCATATACTTGCATAAGACTTACACTATAACAGTACAAATCTACTGTATTTACGTATGTTAATAGTAGATGTCAAAATATGAAGTGTATACTAGGTCAGTTAGTTTGACAAGTTATAAATAAAACCGACAGTATGTTTTTTTTTATTTACGTATAAATATAACTGACTTAAATATAATGTTAAAAGGATATTTTAGGTAAAATATAAAAGTAGTATACACGTGTTTAAACATTTCACTAATAAGCTATAAAAATAGACAATGATTGCAAACTTTTAGGTAGTTGCACGAATTCTAAGCTATTGTGTCAACGGCAATAACATTGAAAACATGTAATAATGTCAGATAGACATATTGAACGTAGACAGTATAAGATATGTTACAAGATTTAGTATATTACGAGTTCAAACCCGGTAATAAGTCTAATTCGGTAGGTCACATTGTAAAAAGGGGAAGTGATTTTAGTTACGACATAAAGATCATTTTAGTTACGACATTAAGAACATATCTATCATCTCACATCTGTGAAACGGATATTCCGAAACGTTCTACCAACTCGTGATGGCGTCCGTAAAATTTACGAAGTTATGATAATTTCATCTTCAGCACTTGGCACTCTTGGATTTCAACGCAACGAGACGACCGTTTATATGCTGTATCAGCCGAGATGGATAGAAGTCTTTAACTGATCGCAAACGGTACTGTTGCTTCTCAAGAGTGAACTTGACAATGGGAAAACTAATTATAGTTAATAACTAATCCGAGTTTTGTGGGGTCTTGTTTTTTTTTCCGCTGACAAACCGCGGCTTGATACACTACATGCACTTTATGTCAAATTGTCAAAGAATACAGCTAAGGTAATCTATGCCTGAGGTAGAAAAGCCTTAGTATTTCAAAAAATTCAAAAATTTGTAAACAGTAAATTTATAAATATAATCATATCAATGATAATTCATGTCAGCACAAAAAGTAAGCACCTGAAGTCTCCAATAACAAAACAAACTCAGAGTGCTAAAGTAATATATAGTAATATGATGTCTAAAAATCTTAGGTCAGATTTAAAGAATTCCAAATAGCGACAAAGGTCTACAGTGTCAACAAAGAGAACCCAAAGATCCTACTGCAAACCAGATTTTAAATGGAAAACCCAGTGACAACCCATTAAGAGTTTCCAAATTAACAATAGGTACACAATGATGTGGCGGGGTTTTACATATTGTGTGTAAACAAGACCTGTACCTTTTATATGGATCAATTTATATGGGGTAGGGTAGGGAAGACAAACGATAAAAAAAGCATAAAACAAAAATAAAAACCTTTCTAATAGAGACTGTTCCGTCTAGGGGCGACAATTTATTTGACAAGAGAAGTCGGAGTTCCCCATATGTATAAACAGTTCTATTTATATCACCTAAAAGTATACTGCATATATTGACATACATATGTACATTGACAACATGGTCGTTTTTGGAAATTAAACATATTTACATTATCCATCCGATTTTTCTCGATTGTTTCCAATACCGAAAGTATCATCTAATTTATACTTGCCATGAGAAACAATGAGATACTACGAATGGAGCAGGAAATGCTTAACCTCTAGGAGTACATGAGTTCGTCCCTAAGGTTATGTTGTTAAGGTGTTTGTGTTGCCTTTGTCTTTAGTTTAGTATAATTTACTCCTTAATCTATCAATATCTCCGATGTTTCTGTTGGTATTAGTCTTCTTGAAATTATTATTCTCATTTAAAATCATCTTCAAATTCTACAAGGTTGATAAAGTACTTACGTTCTCTGGTCTACATTAAGTACCAACCGATATATAAGAGCGATACAGGTATAAAGAGCGGAATATATAAGCATTTCTTTATATAGTAATTTGTACACACTACCCCTCCATCTAGCTAACAATTTTGTAAATGTTCCTAGTCCAGTAGTTGCTACTTTGTATTGATAAATTATTGTCATGGTAACTCAATCTTGTTTAAATCCAGGTATTCCTAGTATATCGATATCCTGTTACTAGTGACTGTTCAATGTCCGGTAAATTCTCTAAAAAGTAAAACTCAAATGCAAGACGACAATATTGTAAAAGCATATTTAATAATTCCATTTACTTTGTAGTAACAACTCGAAAATTCGTTTCCCGTATAATTATGTCTACTTAATTATAAAACTCTTTTTTTTTACGAATTAACAAATTATTTGCAGCATTATGGAATCGATTTAGATTGGATGATGTGTTGGTCCCATTTGTATTTCAGTGTTTTTTTATTTAGATTATATATCTCCAGGATAAACACGGCATAATTCTATCTCAGATATGTGTTCAATCAATAGGGAATGGGTATAATCTAAATCCTCTGAATTTTTTTACTTCCATTGTAAAGACAGAAAACATATTCCGGAAACATTTGTCCAAGTTCGTTTAATCCATAGATAGAAAGGGGGACTTAAAAATTAGAAGTGCAATAGGAATATAGAAAACAAAAATGTAAATAAAAGATTAAATACTTAGTTGAATTTTAGGTTATCCTATGAATATACTAAAGCATGATCGTGGAAATGAATACTATATAGTAAAAATGATACAATTAAAAGGCAGTCTTCCTATTTGTAATCTTCAAAAATGGTAATTTTCCTTTTCGTAGAAAGATTTTATCTCATTTTTTTAAGTAGAAGCCACATATTAGTATATATGATATATCACCAATTACTATGCATACTTGCGTTAACTTAAAGTTGACATAGGGGTAGTGTAGAACACATGCGTAGTATTACGTTTCTTAAACTATACAACAATTTGATTCAACAAAACAAAAAAGTAAAAATGGTTAGAATTTTAATAAGACTTTTAAAACTATCATCTAAAACACTTACCTGTAAAATTTTCCTTTGATAGATCTAGTAATATAACAACAGGTTGACAAATGGAGCTGTTAAAATATTAACTATGACGCTAGTTGATTTGTCATTTGACAGGAAAAGATTGTAAAACACGTCCTTTACCTGTCCTACGTCTTAACTAGTAAGACCCAGTTTTAAAAAATCAACATATATAAAAAGACAATTTTATGAAATATATACTTAAATTTTATTTATATTTTTTTTTTTAGTTGCATTTAAAGAAGACGTCACAGAGTACAACCTTGTCTTACCGGGCTATGAGATATTTTGCTACATTCCTCTTTTAGCCTAATACAGAAATCATGTGCTTCTGTAATTTATATAATATATGAATATGATATTATAATCATTGGTTAATGGACTGTCAGTTCTGCCAGTTTTCGTCCAGTAATCAGCGCATGGCATGTGGTTTTATAATTTAAAAAGTACCATTCACTTAAGTAGCCATTAAATAACCAGTGCTACGATGGCTAAACGTTAATAACTCAGTTTATATTATATGCCATTTGACTACCTAAGGCACAATAGTGTTGAAAGTGGCAGTAGACACCCATCATTAATTTTTTAATTTTTCAAATCTTGTAAAGAGCGTACCTAATGAATGCTATCACAGAAAAACGTGTCGATTATTATATTTCAATGACCTTGACATTCAGGATACCTCATTAACAAGTTCTTCTAGCTCAAAAGCTTCTTCATGAAACTGACTCTATCACCATCTCGCACTAGTTGATTGAAACGATGTGTTCATGTTTTAACTCACTAGATTCATGTTTTCGTGGTCTAATTTGTTTTCCTTAGACAACATAGATAAAGGCAACAGTAGTATACCGCTGTTCAAAACTCATAAATCCATGGACAAAAAACAAAATCGGGGTAACAAACTAAAACTGAGGAAAACGCATTAAATATAAGAGAACAACGACACAACATTAAAATGTAACACAAACAGAAACGGACTAAGTATTAGACAAAAACCTATGAGAATAAAAAATATAACATCAAAACCAAATACATGAATTTGGGATAGATAAGTACCGTGACACGTCTTATAGTAATGTGAATTCACACTAAAAAAATAAAAGAAAACAAACGACACATCGGAAACACAACGTGAAAATGTAACACACACAGTAACGAACTATAATATAACAATGGCCATATTCCTGACTTGGTACAGGACATTTTTAAAGTAAAAAATGGTGGGTTGAACCTGGTTTTGTGGCATGCCAAACCTCTCTCTTCTATGGCCGTGTGAAATATAACATTAAAATGACAACACAACATTACAGGACTACAGTATAAATAAATAGGAGAACACAATTAACAAACAAACACACGAATAATAGCTAACAAAAGGCAACAAGTTTAAAACTTTAATACGCCAGAAGTGCATTTTGTCCACACAAGACTTACTCGTGCCGCCCAGATATAAAAATTTGAAAGCCGAAACAAGTATAAAGTTGAACAGCAGCATCGAGGACCAAAAGTTCAAAAAGGTTGTGCCAAAAACAGCCAGTCAACTTGAAATCGAATACTTTTCTTCATTAGGATGACTTTTAAATATAATGTATGTATGAATGCATGAATGTAAACATTTTATAGATTCCGTGTTACCAAAGCGCCTTTTTTATACGACGTTAGGAAACAAAATTTATTTTTTGACCCAGATTTCGCGGTTTATGCACTGATGGGTTTAAAGTTTTGTTTAAGATAGGGTTAATTTTTGGTACCATGAAGTTGTAGTCATACTAACTTTAAACTTAGTGCAAATGATTATTATGGTGTGATCTTTTAAAAAATACATGCCGAAATAATTTGTAGAGACAGCATTCTCTTTTCACTGAAAAACAATATTATGATTATTGGGGAGCCGAACATGGAGTTCTCAGTTCACGGGGTGTTGCTAAACAAAGATGATATGCACGCTGATCTACTGTCGAGCACCCGCTTGTTTGACATCGAGCGACCTCCAGATTGAATTCGTCTGAATTACATGCCAGGTCAGTCTCGTATGTCTCAAATACTTGTGTGAAATTTGTTCGTTGTTTGTATTTCCTATAACACGAGGAAGTAGATACAGCGCACAGAAGCGATTTTCTTATGATATCAAACGCGACTCCGGCTACATTATCGTGTGGTATATAAACAAATTGTAATTTTCCAATACTATTTTGTCATGTTTGCAGGGTGAACTGCTCTGGTAGTCTGTCGACCTCTTTGCTGCGGCATATTTTCAACGATATCGAAGAGTTCGGATTTATCTAATGCCGATTCGTACTTCTAGTTCCAAATAGATTCATCGCTTCGTTCAGCTCGTAACAACTCAATAACAGTTCTTTCATTCTTTGTAGCCTCCAACAGATCACATTCGATACCTTGCAGGTATTTCGACAGATACACATACTCTTTAAAATATGCTCCGAAACAACAAGAGCTAAAACAAATTCACATCTTGTAATAAATGCAAGGTACTGTCCGGCTTTTGTCATCTCCATGATCTCGCAATCGTTCCAACGCATAATCCACCACCAGAAACTATGTTTTAAATCTGTAAAGCGCGTCGGCTCGACTCGTCCATCGTGTTTCGCAAAGGGTTCGCAATTTGGTCTGCTTTTCAGAACGTCATGATTTAATTTAAACTTTCATTTTGAAACCAAATGCATTATTTAATGACATTTCATCAAATAAAAAAGCGACAAACACATAATGTGTTTCCTTTAAACATGTTATTCGTATTGGGTTTTTTTTACCTTTTTTTCAGAATGCAGTTGTTGACGTACACATCCTTGTTGTTTCATGTTTGCAGACCACGAATGATTTAATTGTATTTATAAAATATAAAATTCACGCTGCCAAAGTTGACCTTAGACATTTTTCCTTACTCTATTAGGGCCCATTTGATTTTCATGCTTCTAGTCAAGACTCTTAGTCTCTATGATACGTTCATATATATAGAAATGTGAAGCAACCGCTGCTAGTGAACTGTAAGGCGCTTCCTATCCACCAGTTACCGGGTTGTTTAGCATAATTTGAATAGTACTTTTGATTTTGAATCGTCAGTCCGACAAATAGTAGTGTATTTTGATTTTCCTTTTATTACTTTTTAGTTTATTTAGATTTCCAAACTGGTTCGATCTGGGGCTAACTTTCTCAATTGTTAAAAGATGTTTAGAAATATTGTCACCCATGAACTTCCCCTCAGCCGGAGGTAAAAATTTTGCTTAAAAGAGGGGGTCCGTTTGTAAAGTGTTGTTTGTATGAATTGTAGAAACTAAATTAGTTTACCAATTATATTTATTCATATCCATGGTGTATAAGCAGAATAAACGTTACTTTGCTTTTATACAGGCAAAATATGAAATCACTTTAATTATTTCCTTGCAGAACTAGAGAATTATATAAAAAAAAAAACACCCACCGCTTTCTCTGCTTTATTTTATACCTCAGTATTTGACACAAGCGGTCATCTCTGTTCCAGAATCTATGACCACCGAAACGGTTTTAATTTTGAAATTATCAATTTTCTCACTTAAGAAGCGATATACCAAATTCAGCTGCAAATGGAATATGCTTTTCCCCGAATCAATCTATAGTCAAGACCTACTCAGACTTTGTAAAACGTCACCAATGTGTGAGCAGAAAGTTGATGAACCAGGGGAATGACAAAGAAAGTCTCGTCCTTTTTTCTCAAAAAGTGTATCGGAAGATACTCAGACCTTGTTGATGGGTATTCCCTTTTAACTTCACAAATAATACATAATGGTCTTTAAGTAAAGATTATATGGACTGACGTTGTTAATCATTTGAATAACGTGTTATAGTATTCTTTTGTTTGTTTTTGTAAATCATTATTTCCACTGTTTAGTCATTTTGGTAATATCCATTTGAAGTGGCTCCTGTCATTGTCTTACGGTTATTTTTTGTATTCTTTTCGTTGGTTTTTGCTATATGTCTTTTTGTTTTTCTTTGTTGACATATTTGTTTGTTTTTATCGTGATTAAGATTATTACACAACGTTGACTTCTGTACCCCTAATTTTGACATTTGTATCTATTATGGCTGTTTGTTTTGTTCACACATCGTTGTCAAAATACTAGTAATGGAATTTTAAGCGAATTTCATACAAGTGAGAGGTTTAGCCAGCTATAAATACAGGTTTAATTTTTGCGAGCAGTTAATCGGCTTTGCACGGACTAATCTAGTACTTGTTTCTTCATTTGTTAACTATCAATGTGTGGTTTCGTGAAAAATCGCGCAATTGTATAGTTCACTTGACCGTTGAAAAACTACATTGCTACTTTAAATCAAAAGAAAAATGATAACTGAAAATAGAGTTAGCAAATTCATTACACAACAAAATTGATTAAAGTTTTTTTTATTGGGAACGGACAGTCGAATTTGAATCCGAAACGCAATAGAAAAATATATTTGATGAACGTATGTTCTTCTTAAAGAGATTTTTAAAATACAAGTCGTTCCAGAATTGATTGTTTTAAGCTTTCGAAAAGTCTAATGGAATTTTTAAAAGCACATTTAATCCAAAGAGTTGACTAGAGTATTAGAATTTAGTCATCCTTAACCTTGGATATCTACCATCCGAGAGTAAAACTATAACGTTTGGTTGCTAATCCACACAACAGGACTAAAGTTAAAGGGGGATGTCAAAGAACGCTTGCAAGAACTATCTGAGGGTAGGTGGCATGTTGCAAGGAAAGGTTTCTGTTCATTTCCTACCTACCCTCATTTTCCTATGGCTGCTTTATCTTTCCGCTCTTCGTACCAGTCAAACTGCCTTGTAGAACCTACTTTGTATTAATTGTTGATTTGTTCTTTTTCTGTAAATGTATAACATACTTGCCACCGGATGTTTAACAATCGACAATCAATCAATTAACCAATCAATCAATAATGCATACGAAGGAAAACTTCAAAATAATTAAAATTAGTACATGCATTGCATAACAGAACGTAAGAATTTATTTGTTTTTCTTGATCTGGTTTCTACTAAACGGTCTGCATGTTCATACTATACTTTTTATTTGTATTTCAAATAGTATATGTTTTTGTAAAGTGTTTTTAGTGGTAACATGCATACAGAGAATCGTTTCTTGTATAAATGACCATATAACTGATTTTTACTTAAATTACATATGTAAGGAGACCACCTATTATACTTATCTACCCTGACGGGTTGTCGTTTGTTTCTGTTTATCAATATTTTTTTTTTCATTTATCGTTTTGTACATTAAGCAGTCCGTTAGTTTTTACGTATGAATTATTTTGCATTTGTCATTTCGGGGCCTTATAGCTTGCCTTGCGATCGTAGGGAGTTGCCTTATTAGCAAATATACCAAATCTTCTTATTTGTATATTTTTTTCTTTCAATAAACTTGTCTATGCAGTACTTACAACCCTTTTCTCGTGGAATTTCTAAGTACAACTCAGATGATTTATTTTTCAAAAAAGAAGCTATTATATAACATGATAATCAATTCATGTCATTCATAACTTTTATTGATGACATGAAAATTTGCATACATGTACATGTATATCAGTCAATTTTTTTTATTTTGCTTTAACATACAGTTTTAATGTTAAAATTCGTTCCAAATGTTATCCAATATTTATTTTCATAAAATTGACTTTTAACATTTTACAAATATCATACATCTATATTTAATGATATTTTACAAATGAAAATGATGGGTTTTATTCTGTAACGTTTAAAGACTATCTGTACAATATTACCATAGTTAATGCTTCCCTTTGATGGGCGCCTATAACAGGGGGAATGAATTGATGTACAAGTGTTATATTAAAATTTTGTCTTTGCCAATTCATAATTTTGTTTTAGTAAAATTATGAATTATCAAAGACAAAATTTTAATATAACACAAGTAAGAAGATGTGGTATATTTGCCAATGAGACAACATAGGCCGAATGACGTAAACGTTAACGACTATAGGTCACCATATGGTCTTCAATGAGTAAACCCATACCACATAGTAAGCTATAAAAGGCCCGAAATAACAAATGTAAAAATAATCAATCTAGAAAATATAATTTTTTTCGAGATTCATCTATGAACTTCAGACTTGAACTACATATAAATACTGTTTTATTTCTGTTGAAATCCAAATATTTCAATGTTGGTATCATCAATCATAAGGGCACAATTTATATAATGTGTTATGGCACTCACTAAACAACAAACTGACAATCATTGTTGAAAGCCGTACGGTGACCTATAGTTGTTAATTGCTGTGTCATTTTGTTCTCTTGTAGAGAGCGGCCCTTTGGAGAGTTGTCTCATTGACAATCATACCACATCTTCTTTTTTTTAAATATACGTTTATCCTTTCATAATTGCTTGAAAAATCAATGTTCTTATATAGTGTTTTAAAAAATAGTCTAATAGGATACTATAATCAGCAATATGACACACAACTACAAAGAAATATCAAATCTGGAGCTGTGGGTAGTAAACGGATGCTTTTCAGTAATAGTTTTGTTCCAATTTTGTTTTCTTCTATCTTCAAATCAATCTTACCAAAAACATAACAAGAAAAATTACACAACTACGTACTAGTGCTCATCGTTTAAATATAGAACGGGGGAGATATATTTATCTCTATATTCCAAGAGAAGTCTGCACTGAAGTAATCTGAAGAACCATAATTATTTTTCAGTTTATAAACTTTTAAATTCACACAGTATTATTGAATATAAATATTTATACAAATAGAAATCTATATTACAGATGAATTTAGAAATAAGAAAAATGTCTTTAAATTATCTGTAGGCCTATAATTATATTATTATATACTACACGTAAAGTTTTGAAATGTTGTTTTGGGCGTATGACATTTGCGCCGATTTTTGAAATTTCATTCTTTCATTTGCGCCGATTTCACTTTTTCATTTGCGCCGATTTTATAATTGCTCCTAATTGCATTTACAGTTTAACATAGATGTATAAATACTGGCTATACATATAGGAAGGTCAGTGCAAATGATAGCGAAAAATGTATACTTATTTTTTCTACACACCTCAATCTTCAATGTCTTTGCAATGATATATCTCCAACATGTATAGATGAAACTTTTAAGTGCAGCTGTCCGAAATACTTTTTTGATATCAGTTATTTTACTTTACACGGATGTAAAATTGGAAACTGCCGTACCTCTAATTTACGCCCTCTTCCAAGCACAAGTGTTATGAAGTTGTAGAAAAATAATTTGCGATCTCTGCCGTCAAAAACATCTTTCCTTTGTGGCCGAGGTTATGCAGGCACAGAACTTGTGGAGAAAAATCCAGTCTGTTGGGCTGAGCAGAGTATACAGACAAATTATTCATTGTTTTTTTTTTATATAAATAAGGCAGTTAGTTTTCTCAAATGAATTGTTTTACATTGTCATTTCGGGGCCTTTTATAGCTGACTATGCGGTATAGGCTTTGCTCATTTTTGAAGGCCGTACAGTTACCTATAATTGTTAATTTCTGTGTCATTTTGGTCTCTTGTGGAGAGTTGTCCCATTGGCAATCATATACCACATCTTCTTTTTTATTGCGTGACATTGGTAAATCGCTATCCGAATTGACTGACAATTCATAACATTTGTACAATTGCTAACGGAAGAGGTTTATGATGATACATGAAAAATAGCATTCACCTGAAATTTACCTGGGAAAAAATCGGCGTAATTGAAAAGAAAAATCGGCGCAAATGAAATGCAGATCGGCGCAAATGCAAAACGCCGGTTGATTTGATTTGTAATGGCTAAGAACACTTATGTACTTTAGTTATCTTAATAATAATCTGGATCTTTATAAAAAGCAAAACGGGTAATTAAATTTGCAACATTCATACCGTTAAAATTTTCTTAATATACTAAAGAATAAGAACACATTAAGAAGTAATGTTTTGGCTTTCAACACGAATAAAAACAGTAATTATATTTCCTTTCATCTTTGCAAAGTTCAACGTGTATTTCATTTACCCATAACTATTGTATTTATATAAACCATTAAATGGTCGCAATAAGATTTGTTTGTCTGATTAGCTTTCATTATAGGATTACAAATTTGTGGCACACGCACCGACAAATTGCCATCTTTGGAATTGAAATAACGGAAATATGATATTTTCCGTCAAGCTTAACGAGGAGTAAATATCCGCTACGGTAAAATGTTTCTAAATAAAAGAAAGGACATTGAAAATCATTTCAGTGAAATCGACCATATGGTCGGCCAAATGTATCATTACTATGAAACTAATTAATAGCTGTAGTTGTGAGAATTAAATGAAACAAGTGAAAATCTTAAACCAGCTTACTTGGAGATAATTGTTAGTCTTGAGTTTCAGCTTCTTATTAGAATTCGGTTTTATAGTAATACTATAAATTTATATATCTCAAAACGAACTTCTGTTTGGTTAAATATCACATTTATTTCAACAAGGATTGTCAGAGTAGCATATATAACATACAATATATTACATTGGATTAATCTGAAATATAATAAAATTGTGAACAAAATAATGGCATAGCTCATAAACGAGGATCTAGACCTCCATTGCTGTAGTCTTTTTTTTAAGCCGTTATCTCTTCTTTGTGAATTGTGCTGTAATTCACTATTTTTTATTATTTTTTCTTTTTCTTTTTTGTTTATTTTTTGTTGGCCTTTGTTTTCCATTCTCTATATTTTTACTTTTAATTTTTCACATTTAGTATAAAATTTTCTATACTTTAAACACCATCCAGACCCTCGTAAACATGTAAACATTTGTACAAGACAAGATAACCATTAGGTTGCCCTACAAATAAGTTGACCGAATTGTATAAACATTAAACTACAAAAACATTATGATTACGCGTCCTCAATTTTGTTTTCGCAATCATGCTATCATTTATGCATTATTAGTAAACTTCATTTGAAATATTGAGATTCATAAGTAAACGACAAAGAAAGAAAGAAAAACAGTTTAACGTGTAATTAACGCAGCATTTCTTTCTATTCAAGTTTTACAACGATTAAATCTCAGACTTATATTTCTAAAATGACTAAACCGAGTCCCTTTTCAAAAGAATACAAGAAAAAAATCAAGTTCACTAAAAAAAACACGAAAATCTGTACTTGGTAAATGAGGTAATAATGCAAGTTAAAGTTTACTATTTACGTAAATAATACGACAAACGAGCGAATTTTCAAATAAATACAAACAAATTGCTGAATTGTTTTTTTTTCTTAAGGGGGGGGGGGGGGGGGGGGGGTAAACGATTTTAGCTAATTATTTATTCATAAATAATTAATCTTTTAACTTTATTTCATATAGTGAGGGTTTTGATATTCAATATAGTTACGTGCGCATATTCCAGAATACTGTCGGAAGCTAAATGGTATGGAATATCTAAATTAAAAAGATGAGATCTAAACTAAACATTTTATCAAAATCAAATTAAAATAAAACGTTTATGAAGTAACTAACTAAAATTTATAAATAAAAGTTTGTAAAAAAAGAAAGAATAAATAATATTGTATAACTCATTAATTAACTTTTGACCCCTTCAGGTATATATAGTCCATACATACAAAATTCTTTCAACCTAGGTCTAATACGTGAGTCATATAAGATATATAACAAATAGCTAATCTTAAAATTTCAATTTTTGATAATTTTTTATCTGGAGGTAGTGTTGGTAATAATTTTCGGAGCTCAGAAAATGCCACATTGAAAGCCTCTACACGAATTCTTTCCCTAGTAGCATGAGCCGTTCTGTATTTTTGTGTTGCCCTTCTCCTGCGTCTGCGCTCTTCACGGCTTAAACCTTGTTCATGAGAACCGTCGCCATTTTGATCATGACTATCGTGTCCGTCAGTACAACTCGAATTCTTCATGAAACAGAAATCGTCCATGCTTTTCTCTTCGGAACTAGGTGTAATACCACAGTCTGATTCGTTGAAATCTGATTTCGGTGATAAGTTGTCAAAATTATGTTCTCTGATATATCCATATTCAAACATTTCTCTTTGGTAGTTCTTCATATTTTCTGAAAATAAACAACAATTTTGTAATAAACTCTGCTCATCAAAATTTATGATAAAAAGAACTCCATAGTATCTACATTTGTTTCCCTAGTTTTAGATTTTTCCAAAATGGTACACCTAAAATGACTTTTGTACAATAGTCGACAAAGGTACTGATACATATATCTGAAGTCAAATTTATGATCAAATTTGATAAATATGAAAAACTGTTATATCATCAAAACTAACACACCCTTTTGCAAACCAAACACAACAAGTTGGATAGGAAAAAAATATAGTAAATTTATGGAAACATTGGGATCAAAACTAGTATGCACAAATTGATGACAAAATCTATGCCCAATTTCAAAGATGAGAATTCTTTATTCAAATACCTGTGAAGTCTGTGAAGGCATTCAAAAGTTAGATCAGACCTTGCATACAATATATATGTTACAAATTTTTAGTTTTATTATTTTAAATAGCACTGACCATCGCGCTGTAGCGTAGGCAATCGCACTTTAGCTTGACCATTGCGTTTTTTTGTCCCAATCGCGTTTAGAGTCGTATAAAATATTTGTTTTACTCTTTCGGAACGAACAAATGGATATTTTACTTCCACAAGGTCGGAAACCCATAAATCATGATAGTACAATCAGCCTAATAGACAGTACTTCGGTCCTGGCAGGATTTTGTCAGAAAATTTCAAGGAATAAATAATCGATCAATTGTACAAAAAAAAATAAGGTTGAAAGTTGATTTTGGACGGTTTTAGCTCGTAAATATGTAAAATTGAGAAAGGAAATGGTGAATATGTCAAAGCGACAACCACCCGACCATAGAGCAAACAACAGCCGAAGGCAACCAATGGGTCTTCAATGTAGCGAGAATTCCCGCACCCGTAGGTGTCCTTCAGCTGGCCCCTAAAATATGCATAAAAGTACAGTGATAATGGACGTCATACTAAACTCCGAATTATACACAAGAAACTAAAATTTAAAATCATACAAGACTAACAAAGGCCAGAGGCTCCTGACTTGGGACAGGCGCAAAATTGCGGCGGGGTTAAACATGTTTATGAGATCTCAACCCTCCCCCTATACCTCTAGCCAATGTAGAAAAGTAAAAGAATAACAATACGCACATTAAAATTCAGTTCAAGAGAAGTCCGAGTCTGATGTCAAAAGATGTAACAAAAGAAAATAAACAAAATGACAATAATACATAAATAACAACAGACTACTAGCAGTTAACTGACATGCCAGCTCCAGACCTCAATTAAACTGATTGAAAGATTATGTCTTCATCATATGAATATCAGGTACAATCCCTCCCGTTAGGGGTTTAGTATCATACTATCATAAAATATATGAGAAGAACATAACCCGTGTCATGCCAACAACTGTTTTTTTAGAAATAAATGTGTTTAGTTCCGATGCAAAGACCCTATCAGTGAATCAATGTTAAAGCCAAAATATGCAATCTTTAATGACCTGACAACAGTATCGTAACTATATCCCCTTTTAATAAGTCTATTTAAAGGTTTTGTTAGTTTCTGAGGAGAATACTGACATTTTTGTGCTTTATAAAGAATATTTCCATAAAATTTTGGATGTGAAATACCTGAACGTATAAGATGTCTGCATGTTGAGTTATATTTACGAATTATTTCCTTATACCGGTGATAAAATTTAGTAAATGTTTTGACCAGTTTGTGATATCGAAAACCCTGGTGTAATAATTTTTCAATAATACATAAATTTCTCTCGCTAAAATCTAATACATTGTTACATACACGAGCGAATCGTACAAGTTGAGATATATAAACACCATAAGATGGTGACAAGGGAACGTCACCATCTAAAAATGGATAATTAACAATAGGAAATGAAAAATCATCTCTTTTATCATAAATTTTTGTATTAAGCTTCCCGTTTATGATATAGATATCAAGATCGAGGAAAGGGCAGTGGTCATTGTTATCATTAGCTTTATTTAAAGTAAGTTCTACAGGATAAATTTCTTTAGTATACATACTGAAGTCGTCATTATTTAGAGCCAATATATCATCCAAATATCTAAAAGTATTGTTAAATTTTTGTATCAAATGTTGTTTTGATGGGTCTTTGCTAATTGTAGTCATAAATTGTAACTCATAACAATACAAAAACAGGTCCGCAATAAGTGGTAGCATTTTGGTTTTCCTGAATGTAGTTTCCAGTATATCTGCATAATAAAGGTATTTATCGAGCAGTTTTCATCCACACAGAAATTAGTGTGTCATACTTTAAGCATCTTCGCTAGCCAAGAGTTACGATCCACCCCCGTTCTCTCCACAAGAGAACGGGAGTGGATCGTAACCCTTGGCTAGCGAAGATGTACTTTAAGTGAAGCAGACGAGAAGGAAAAGACAAATAAATAGCCTGTTCGATCACATTTTAATTTGAAAAAAAAAATCCCTTATCGTCCATTAACTATGATGGAAAAGAACAGATTTGTTGGTTATTATTTTTTTTCATTTTATTTGTTTTGTCATAAATCAGGCCGTTTGTTTTTTTTTCGTTTGAACTGATCACATTTTGTCATGTCGTTGACGTTTATATCGGACTGTAATGTTGACGACCGTACGTTTGGTGACCTCTAGTCTCTGACATCATCGTCGTTTAGTGTTGAAGGCTAATAGTCTCATTGGAAATCATACCAATATAAGTTCTATGGTTTGCCGATGACCCCGTACCGTGATCCGTTCAGGTCTAGTAAATCTATAGGGGGTCATGCCTGTACCAAGTTTGATTTAGAATAGGAGTAAATAGAATGTTTAGCACATCTGTGAGCTGGGATTGGATTTATGATTTTTTTGAAACTAAATTAACCACAAAAATTCCAATTCTAAATCCTTAAATAGATTTTTTTAATTTTAAATTTAAATGATTTTTCACTTTTGAATCAGGCCGTGTACTCTAAAATAAACCATGCATATATTACCCGAACTGTAACTTTTATATTATGAAAAGGCAGTTCCTATTAACTTTCGTTGATAATTCGATTTGTGAATTTCAATTTTAAAGCATAGTATATCTAATCTTGTTTCTCTCCCAGCTGAGCTTTTCCTAGTGATATACTAGAATAGTTTCATTTTTGTTTCCCAATATCTAGTATTTTTTATCATGACATAATTACTAGTAGTTCCTTAGTCAGGAATTCCTAGATTAAGAAAAGTTGGGAAAGCAAAGGCTCTATAAAAGCCAAAAATTACTTAAAAAGGTCAAACTTTCATGTTTGTACAGTGCATTTTTATTGTTGTCTCTTTATTCGTCAATACTAATAATAATAACACAAAAAGCTATATAGCACCCTGTTGTCTCAGTCTGTACGAAATTTGCATGCAATATGTTTTGCGGGAAATTCAGTGGAGTAAAGATAATATAAGGTCAATTAATTGCCACGTGTACATAGTGGTGTAGTATACTATTAAACTCCTATTTGATAAGAAGTAATAGATAAAAGATATCGCGGTGAACATCATGGAAAAAAAGATCGACTGGAAAAGTGTCTAAAAAAGGAATATTTTCGAGGCAGAGGTGATGTCAAGTTAATGTAACAAATCATGACATTCGTACGAACCATGCATGCTTAGTTTGAAGCGAATAACACCAGACAGTTGTTTTAGTTTTTAATGGTGGAAATGTAAGCAATTTTGAAGTTCCAGATACATTTTAAAAAGAGGCAAAAAAATAGATAAACGAGGGAGTGGGCGTTTACTGGTCAGTGTTAACATACTTGTCCTGTGTTTATATGCCCTATTTAGGGGCATTATGCTTTTCAGTCTGTGTGTCTGTTCATCTGTGCATCTGTCCTGCTTCATGTTAAATCTTATGGCCGTCAAGCGCTTCAGTTTATAGTTTTTGGTCAAGGTAGTTATTGATGGAGTTGAAGTCCAATCAACTTGAAACTTAGTACACATGTTCCCTATGATATGATCTTTCGGAATTGTGATGCCGCAAATATGAGTTTTGACACCCACTTTTAAGGTTCACTGAGCATAGAATATGATAGTGCGAGTTGGTGCATCCGTGTAATATAGACGGATTCTGTCAATTTTCTCTTATTTTAATATTTACTAAGAGTTTTTATAAGTTTCATCTTAAGTTTTGTGTGTGTGTGATAAATCCTACATGCATGTAATTCTAATTTTTAAATCTCTAATGTAATTTGTAACTAGTAAACTATGCCGGCGTTTCGAATAATTAAAAAGTTTTATATTTTACCCTCATATTTCAAATAGATGAAATATAAAATGAAGATGACAGCCAGTGTGTGTATAACGAATCTTCATTGTAATTTTATTATTTCATGAGGAACCTACCACGATATAATTCCCTAAATGAACTCATTTAACTGTAAAAAGACATCATTTTCTGTCTTTTCATCAGGTCTCCTCTATAACTGAAGGAAATAAATTCCTCTATTATTGCGTTAAAGGGAACCACTTTGGAAATGTTAGATGTGTTAACGGGGGAATAATTCGATTATTGAAATAGTCATACCCATTAATATCCCTACGCCGACCTCGCGTGTTTATTGAATACGACAGGTCTCGTGAGAATGTACGTTAATTCAATGACAGGCAAAATAATTCCTTAACAAGATGTTAACTGGTTATAGATGTTTAGAGATGAGGGTACTTTTGCAAATATTTTATTACACTAGACTAAAGGATGTTAATTTTGGTACGATAGGGTTTTGCGACGAAACATATTGTTATATGTCAATAAAAGCGACACAATTATTTCCCGTCGCAAATTAAGTTAACTTATTGCGATTGATAACTTTGCAAAGTTTGTGTTTGTATAGGATTTGAGTTAAACCCCTAGAATGTTCCACCGAAAATTGTTAAACCAACCATGCCGTTCGTTATACATTTCAGGAGCCTCAAATGCACATGTGAAGAGGTCTCTTTCACAGGACTGATGATCTACCTATTGTACTTTCTGTTAATTTGTGCCTGTCCTGAACGTGCATGAAATATTCGCCACTGGATGTTAAGCAATCAACAGTTAATCAACTGTTTTCATTGTAGCTTATATCTTGCATTAAGATACATATATATTATTTTGGTTTTGTATTTGTACAGTTACTTATAATGACTGTTATTTTTATTAGTATTATTATTAATAATATTAGTTTAACAAATTGCTGACTTTGGACATGCATATCTATAATTTTAAACATTTTCGAGAGCCTTCAACACTCATCCTTACACGAATTATAAGGAGTCGCAACAAAACATGCGAACAAAATGTAAAAAATGCTTTTCATGTAAACTTCAAAATATTAATGCCAAATTAAGGTTGTGACCTAAGGTAAGGGCCGATTTTGGTCTCCATATTTCAGGTTCATCTGACGAAAGATTTTGGACACTTTTTAGACACTTTTAAAAGTGTCTATTTCAGTTGATTCAATTAGTGTATGTGAAATATTTTATCTGATTTAGTCATAAAAAATGCTTCGTTTAAACCTTAAATATGAAAAATCTATCAAATATGCCGAAAAATGTCACTTTTGGGATGGTTTTTGTCAAAATTGAAAGTGGCCGCATCCGTATTTATCCTCAACCTTTATATATGTTATTTATTAACATCAAAAACAACTTATATTTTAATATTAAGAATGAGCACTTTCATTTTAGACAGAACCCGTAAAAAATTAAAAACTAAAATGCTAAAATTGTGAAGATTTCAGTAATTTATATGGGCGCACTACGTTTGCGCGCATTTTGGGATAAAAATGTTTTACGTTTGCGCGCAGCTTTTGATTACATTTGCGCGCATTCCTTTTACAGGTAAACTAAGATAACAATATAAATAGAAATTAAATTAAATTATAATTGACTATATATTTGTTTTATTTTCCAAATAAATATGACTAATAATTACATGTATTAATTTTGAAAATATTTCTTAATTCAAATTATATATTGTTCATATTGAATTCTAAAACCAATTATTAAGTGATCATTATCAACTCCTTAGTATAGCTAAAGACATGCATGTAACTTCATTGCATATATTTGATCGTCTTTAAAATTAGTAAATAATTTAAGTTAGTTTGTAAAGTTGCACCAAGGCACAAACATGGAGTTTCGGTACATACCGACATGTAATGAATTTACCAATATTTTTACCTTTAAGATTAGCTATGTTTTTACATTATATTTTTTATCTGTATATGTTTCTAGGGTTTAGTGCGTGTGCATAATAAAACGGACTTATCTTGCTCGAAATCAAACTTCCATCTCATCGTTGGTGAGCCGGGGACTATGACTAACAGAATGAGTACTTATACTTATAAATAATTGAACAAATTATAAATAAATAAGTATTTTTATGTGTATTTTACCTGAGTTTACCTGTCATAAAATGCGCGCAATTGTAATCAAAAGTTGCGCGCAAACGTAATGATTTTTGCGCGCAAATGTAATGGTAATGCGCGCAAACGTAATGCACCGAAATAATTGAACAAATTATAAATAAATAAGTATTTTTATGTGTATTTTACCTGAGTTTACCTGTCATAAAATGCGCGCAATTGTAATCAAAAGTTGCGCGCAAACGTAATGATTTTTGCGCGCAAATGTAATGGTAATGCGCGCAAACGTAATGCACCGATTTATATTTATGACTTAATGACACTAGTACCCGATATATGTGCATTGTATTGTCAAAACCAGCCCATATTTATGTAGCAGAAACATTCTACTTTCCAGTAAATAACTAAAAGTTTACATTTGAACGATTTTGTAAAAGTGTTATATTTTGGGGCCAAAAAGGGGTCTTACTGGACCTACTACTTTTGTGGTAAGTTCACTGAACATGAAAAATGACAAAGTGCGATGTTGCCGACATATATTTTGTTCAATTGTATGTTTATGATTGCTATTTATTTACTTACTAAATGCATTTGTTATGAATCTTTATGGTTTTTGGATTGCAAAATGTTCAAGTTCTTAAATTATCCTACTTTTTATCTCATTATAAGCAATTTGCGGTATATATATACACGAACACAAACTGATATCAAGATTAACTTTAATATTTCAATTAAACTGAAATTATATTTATTTATATATTTACACTTGAGTTATATAAACACAAATTTTAGACAAAAAAGACAATGCAAATGTCGTTAAAAACTCTAGAGGCTTATCTTACAATCTGATGCAAAGTCTGACAAAATATTAAAAAAAAACTGTACTTAAATTTATATAAAACTAAATAGTTCTTAAGCATGCTACCATAACACATTATATTCTCAGTTAATCTCTTATTTCAACAATCCTATTAACTTTTCCTGATATCTGCTTAAACCTTATACCATTGTTTTCAGTAGCAATTACTGTTCAAATGACCACCAGATATACCGCTTGGAGATATTTAAGGCTCTTGTAAAATTTTTATTTCGTTTATAAGCTGTTTATTCCCCGGGAAAGAAGAAGATTAAATGGAATTCCAGAATGTCTTGCCTTAAAGCTTTGTTCATTATTAGACATTCTATGCCAAAAGCAGATATAATTTTGAACAAAGCTTCGTTTTGCTCCTTTGTTTGTCTTTTACAATGAGAATGATACATTAGTTATTAACTGTACATTAAACGACTTATTTAGTGCTTCCAATTTCAAAAGAGTTTAGTTGTAATAAAGGAAAAGATATAAATCCAGAAAGCTGCATTTTCTTCTATTCTCTAGTTTGTAGAAGAACATTTTAACAAATAATCTTCATGTACTGTTTGTATAAATATCACTCACTATCAGATATTTTATTTATTCCAGAATTTTTTGTTATTGTAAGAATTAAATTTATATTTTTATTTCTGGATACATGCACTTCATTTTCGTAGAATATTAAAAGTATATATAGAAAACGCTCTGAAGACCCATTTCATGTGTTCCAATGTTGCCAAGAAATCATTTTAGGAAATTACTACTGGTATTTATATATTCTCTGTAAAATTGGAAACTATTCCGATGAGCTTGGTTATACCCGTAAAAATCTGAATAAATAAACAATACAACGAAATATAACAAGGCCCTGCATAACACATGTAACAGTACGAAAAGTACTTGCACGATACATACTCCTGTAAAATGTGGCATCATGTAAATGTCAGACTAGTAGACTTTACAGTAATTCTACCAAAACTTGAAATAAATATAGGCAACCACAAGACCTTCAATAATGATATAAACCGATATCGTATAGGCTGTTTAAAAAAGCCCGTACATTCAAAATATGAAACAATTCAATTGAAACACCTAACGATCTAATTCATTACATAACAATTAAAACAACTATGATAGACATGGACCAATGACAACCACTGAACTACATTCTTGTGTGCATGTATTTTATGTGTTATGTTTGACCCTTAGGTGTGTAATTTGTAGTAAAGATTATTATTATTATGTCAAAAGAGCCAATTCCATGTCGTATATTACTTTCTGTAATAACGCATGTAATGACTAACCTTTGTGCATAGACTGAAATAATCATGATCCCTTTGACAGTTGTACTGTTTTTTAAAGATAACTTACAACACATACAACCTTCATAAAAAAAGTTAAAGAGAATGCCCTTACGATGATGTTTCTCTTTACAAATAGGATGTCAACGTAATCGACCATTTGAAAAAGACGTGTTTCAAGAAATCATAATTGAAATAATCCTTTTAAACTTTTTTCTTGAACGTTTTATAAATGTTTAAGTCTTATATAAATTCAAACTTCATTAAATTCCTTAAATTATCAGTAAAATAAAGTCGAAAAACATAAATAACTATTTCTAATAGCATTGTTATATTGCGAAACAATATCTTGGATTATAGATCAGCTATCCAGATGGAGACTCTCGTGTACAGAGAAGTGATGAATTAAAGGAGAAAATTGAATTTACAAGGCAAATGAAACATCTAGATCCGTAGGGATAAATCAACTTATTAGTCTTGCGATGCCAAAGATCAGCATTAGACGACTTTCTAATTTGCCAACAACCTGACCTGTCAATCTTGATGGGGTATAGCTGATAAAAGACCACCACATATTAATTGTTTTATTTTCCATTCATTAACAATATGATGTTTACGTAGAGACATGTGGATGATGTTTGTGTTAGATTTAAATAAAAGGAAATACAATTATTTTATTTTATTAGGATAAGGTTGAACAGGGAGTCTATCAAAGGATTGGATCTCCCTAAAAAGTGAAGTGAATGTGTTCCATTCAACCCAGTACTCAGATTTGTCCTTCCGTGTTAGGACCTTTTTGTCGTTTTTCGTGAATGTTATTTAGCCAAGCACTTAATGGTGCTCTTACACTTAACCTTGCAACTATATGGTTTCAACGTAATCTGTCATTTCTTAAAGAAATACGGATTCAAAGATGTCTTATACCTTATAGTAGATGCAGATAAGCATTTTATTGTGTCATAAGAGTTGTCTTTGTAACAATAGATACTAAAAACGTGTCCCATTGTAAAATAAGTTCAACATGTCTCATGAAATCTGAATCGAAGGATGCATTATGAATTTGAGGCATATCCTACATACCATCTGATATAATTATTTGTTTTATAATTTTCTGTTTGGCAATATCTCCAAGATAGGATAATATTACCTTCTGGATAGGGTAATACCTTTTTGATAGGGCAGTATCTTCTGGATATCACTTTAATATGGAAATTGAATGACGGGTGGCGTAGAATGGGTACCCTACCTGCAACCTATCTATCCAATGCAGTATGACATCAACGATTTGAACAATCGTCATGAAGAAGTGTGTCTGTTTATCCTATACACTTCAGGTTGAATTGATGTCTACACTTACACATTTAGTCGAAATTTTATAGATCCGATTCATTTAGATATGTTTGTTTCTCAAATAAAGCAACCTTTGAAATGTGTATTCGTTTCTCGTTTTTTATATAGACTAGACCGTTGGTTTTCCCGTTTGAATGGTTTTACACTAGTAATTTTGGGGCCCTTTATAGCTTGTTGTTCGGTTTAAGACAAGGCTCCATGTTGAAGGCCGCACATTTACCTATACCGGTTTACTTTTATAAAAAAAAATTTGGATGGAGAGTTGTCTCATTGGCACTCACACCACATCTTCCTATATCTATTCAAGCAGGTTATTTTCTAATGGACATTATGAATTAAATTCACTTTTGCAAATTATGCAATTTTTTTAATATCGTTATTTCAAGTAGTGGTAAGATCAAAATAAACCTTTAAATACAAAATTAAAGATGTGTTAATGTATGTGATACGTTGGTGATTTTTTGATG
Organism: Mytilus edulis; assembly: GCF_963676685.1. Lineage (NCBI taxonomy): Eukaryota > Metazoa > Mollusca > Bivalvia > Mytilida > Mytilidae > Mytilus > Mytilus edulis. The sequence continues at coordinate 58,443,951 of NC_092348.1, forward strand.
AAGACCTAAATTATATTTTTTTTACAAAACTCCTCATTTTGACGCTAAAATATATTTTTAATCAGTAACACTTTTTAATTCTTAATAACTCATTCGTCCGCCGATTCGTCCTTGAATAATGATTTGACAAAACAACTCATTACTTGAAGTGCTTTAATTACGGCAATGGACATTTGAGCGCATTGACAGGACATTTGAGCGAAAAAAAAAGGACGTTTGAGCGCCAAAGTATAGGACATTTGAGCGCCTAAATTTTAGGACATTTGAGCGAAAATAAGAATAAGCGTAGGACATTTGAGCGAAAACAAGTCTTGGATAGAGAATTGTCTTATTGGCAATCATACCACATTTTCTTACGAATATAGTTCATTAAATGAGGAGTTTACCAACAAAAAGATTAAAACATCTTTTAATTGTAAACAAAGCACTAAAAACAAAGCACTGTCATAAAACATAAAACTCGGCAACGGCATTATTTACAAGTCTGTTCGGGCTTGGAACTTATATCCCAGGCTTCTGACATAAAAATCCCTCGTAATTTCCTGCTGGCAGTATTTCGAATGCAAATCCCGGAGATTCTGTTCCTTCTCCTTTTCTGTTCGGCTCTGCGGTGCATCAATGTTCAAACTCCGAATTTTTATGTAAGTCACAGATTGCAATTTGATAATAGTGTCAAGGAAAGTATAAATTGATGGATGAACAAAGAAAATTTGCATAGCCAATGAATTATAGTAGAATTGATTGGTAAATAGAGATCAACTTAGGATTTCACTTACATAAACCAGCCAGAACCGGTCGAATTACTCGGGTGTGAAATAAAATAAAAAATATTTATAACTAAATCTTACTTTTTTTTCTTACTTTTAAAAAAAAATCTTAATTCGTGTAAAATTATCAGGGAAAATTTCGCTCAAATGTCCTGTCTGAAAACTCAGGTAAGGTTAATATCCCGGCGCTCAAATGTCCTATGAAGTCGGCGCTCAAATGACCCTATGTGCTTTTTTCTTTTTCGCTCAAATGTCCTATGAATTATTAATTTGTTGATTTTTTTAGTTACAAGGATATCAAAATCAATGCAGGTTTTATTCACGCTGAAAAGATTTAAAAAAAAAAAAGCTACACCTATGCAACTATTTTCGGATCGTTTCTCCGTCTGTTCATCCGAAGCGAGCAGTACCACAAAAATGGAAAATCAGGGTCTCGGTATAGTAATGACAAAAAGAAGAATTGTAAGAAACCCTTCTTTTGTATGAAAAAAAAATGCCTCATAGGATCCCAATCTCGACGTGTTTTTTTTTTAATATATAAATGGGCACATTCCTATTGCGTGCTTTTAGGTGTTATCTGATTTTTTTTTTTGCGACCAATATTTTATTACATTTGATTTTACATGTAACATAGGTAGATATATAGATCATTCTTAATATATATATGTCGAATTTTAATTTTGTATTTAAAATGAAATATAAAATGAATTTAACATATAAATCACCATCCTATGATCAATTACATTATCAGGTCCCGGTAGAAACACAATGTATGATATACAAGCAAGTTTATTTAAAACCATTGAAGAGTGAGTGAATGGTTTTATATTTCTTTATAACTTTATTCAGGACACCCATACTCTTTATCTTCTTTACACAATCTTGAAAATTTCAAACAACAACATATATCCAATTTATTGAGGTCTTGAAACACCATACTTTGTGAAAAGGAGAAAATGAGTAAACTTGATAGGCTTTGCTCATTGTTGAAGGCCGTATATACGGTGACGTATAGTTGTTAATGTCTGTGTCATGTTGGTCTCTTGTGGATAGTTGTCTCATTGGCAATAATACCACATCTTCTTTTTTATATTGATGGAACAGTTTCGAAAACTTCTAAAATGAATGTGCTCAAATAGGTACAAGAATATGTTGTATGAGTACCAATGAGACAACTCTCCATCCAAGTCACAATTTGTAATGTACCGTTAGAAAATAGGATAGGCAGGTTTTCATAAATCTAAACTACTTTTTCTTTTGATATTTTATAATTGAAAATTCAAAAATTGTTTTCATTTGGATAGTTACTACTTAAGATATGTACTTCTTGTAGTCGACTGAAAAAAAACGCGATAACATGACTAAAAAAGATGTGTTCTAAGGCGAAGTTCCCTAAAAAAATTAACAACCGCCAAGCGGTAATACAGTAAGGAATTCCATCATAAGATTAGTATTCAGCACGATTTCCAAATTTAGGCGCCGATCAAAATCTCATTTGTTTTTCTTTTTTTAGTTTTTGCTTTGCTGATGTGACTAAATTTGTTTCCATTATAAATTAACATTATTTGAATTATTCAGTTTTCGTATAACATGTTTTTATACATTGTCATTAAAATAATTCCCTTTATTTGTTTGTTTCATTCGAGGTTTTTCAGTTTAATTTCTTAGTTTTTGTATTCTTAGCCCTTTGACTAAATATCATTCCGACGAAGAACTCTCGTGTGCTTGCTTTTGTCTGATCTCGACGGGTTACCATATCAGTACATTTAGTTTTCCTTAACACATATATATGTTATATGTACTTGTATATTATATAAATTTGACTCGTGCGCATTTACTAAATGAAGTTTTTCTCAGAGATATTGATATAAAAGTTATCGTCCAAAATATGGTGTAAGTGTTGAACTTGGATGTGATGAATACGTATTTACTTTTAATAGGTTTTGCTTCTTTTCCAAAAATAAATTTCAAGTCTTACATATTGAAATAACCTACCGATAAAAAAGTTAAAGTTAAATTTGCCTAATTGACACAAAGAATAAGTTCCTTTTATTTAACACTGTATAGTAACTGTTAGTTGCCTGTTGGCTTGTTTTGCTTTAAATGTCAAATTTAAGGTTTCCTGGAGCCGTTACACAGTGTGGTCCTCATAGAACTCTGAAGCATACAAGAAACTATCTAATTTTGACCCTTACACATTTACTAAATGATTTTTTCTCCTCATATTTTAATAAAATTCAAAAGAGGTAGTAAGGCCAATTTCCATCTTAACTTTTTTACACCAGGGACATTTTTAATCTCTCCCTAAATTCACAGTATCACAACCCAATACATTGTGTATATACTTCAAGGCTTAAAAAGTATTTTTGGCTTATTTCTACATCTAATTTGAACGACAGATGATAGCCAAAATACGCAATATTTACTAAATCTGTCCAAGTATCAGTAGTTTTCCCCAAAATATGTAAGAAGGAAATCGTTATACAAAACCAAAGGGATGTTGGAAGTGTTGAATTTGTGTCCGATTGTCTTCCGGATATAAATCAATTAAATTTGGTTAGCGGGTCATTCGATATGCAAGATTGAAAGAAAAAAAATTGAATTTTGCAGTTTGTATCAAAATGCCTTCTGCTGCTTGAAACTCATTCAGTCTAAATTTAGGGATTAATTTTAAAACTAGAAGACAAAATTAAAGCACATCACGGAATTGCCTGCATCGTTTAAAGTACCGTAATTGTTTCCAAGAGTCCTGAACTAATTTAACAATTGTTGCATGTCATTTTTTAAATAGGAAAAGAAACTGTAGAAATGCATCGTTTGAGAGATATTGATATTAAAAGTTCTCGTCCAAAATATGGTTAAGTGTTCAATACGTATTTTACTTTACTTCTAATGGGTTTTGGTTCTTTTCAGTAATAAATTTCAAGTCTAACATATTATCATTACTTACCTATAACAAGTCAAAGTTGAGTTTGCCAAAATGACATAAAGAATTAGTTCCTTTAAGTAAGCACTTTATATATCGTCGCCTGTTGACTTGTTCTGCCTTAAATGTCAAATTTAAGGTTTCCTGACGCCGTTACACTGTTTGCTCCTCGTAGAACTTTGAGGCATCACAGAAACTTTAAAATATCATCGTTAAGTAAGGTTCGAAATATTTTTCCGACTTTTCAATAATTTGCAGAATATATGATAATAATTGTAATGATAGAGCTGCTGAAACAAAATTTCTTAATTATAGGGGAAAGTTTTTCTATATTTGTCTTGTTCTGATTGGTGCGCCATCTGTCAACTCTGTTATTTCTGTGACAATGTCTTTATCGATCTAAAGAAATCTTCCAATCCGGATTCTTCTTCAGAAAAAAAAAAACACTTTTGAAAAAAGAAATCAAATACAAATACGTAAATATTCATGTCCATAACAGAAAGTTGAATTAAAGAAATAAAGTGATATTTTTTTATATGGAAAATGATGGTAAAAATTGAAGACGACAAAAAAACAAAAGAAAATATGAAAAATAAAATAAAATATAGATATTAAAGAGGATATGAATAATTCAAGTTATCATCGTATTTGTATTCTTCAAAACTAAAGTCTTTAAAGTAAGACTTAACGTAAAATATAGAAAAATATTATAATAATAATATTTGTAAGGGATCGAAATTGATTTTATATATAACTATATTATAAGGATATAATTTAAAAGAAAGAATTACATATTATTAAAATAAAAAGTTTAATGAGCAAATCAACTTTACAAATATAACACAGAAGATTTCATTTTCAACAACCCAGGCACAGAAATATGCATTGTAGGCAAACTCAAAACATAATATTATACAATTTACAAAAAGTAAAAATGTATTAACAAATATTTCGTGTGCTACAAGATTTCTGTAAAACATATTTCATTTCAGTGAGTTTTTTTCAATTTTTTTATTTTATCAATTCTATGATACCTGTAAGATTTTATTATAGTTTCATAGCAGTTTGTCCGCCTTTTGTATTTACCATATTAATATAGTTTTTCAAATCAATGCAATAGGTTTCTACCTACCCTATTACCTACATGCATACGGTCCTCAACATATGGACGAATAATATAGGTTTCTAGTCATGCGCATATAATTTGCAAAATAGATCTGAGGTTTAATTTTCAATTTAAGGAGGTAGACCTAGGTTAAGGGAAATAACTCTTAAAATCATCAATACGTTTGTGTCAACCATTTTCAAAAATATATTCTAAGCTTCTAGGTTGCATAGATTATTTTCAATCTCTTTAAGGTAAATGCTTAAATTACATTGATGAACTTGACTTTTACAAACGCTTAACTGATTTAAAGAGTTATCTCCCTGAACCAAGGTCTGCCCCCTTAAGTGTTTTATTTCTGTTTTCTTCGAAACAACAATGTTGTTAAGCCATAACTTGAAGTGTACAAATGAACGGACAAAGTATAAAAACCCACACACCGAGCCCCCTGGAATCTAATCAATTTGCCAATTTGAGTCACGTGCAAGACTATAAGAGGGTCAAATGGAACATGCAGAATAGCCAGAAACTTTGCTTGATGAAGTTTTACCCTTTGTTATACAAGTGCATGATAGTTTACGGGTACCACAGGTGGAGCAGGATTTGCCTACCCTTCCGGGGCATCTGAGATCAACCCAATTTTGGTGGTGTTCGTGTTCGAGTCTTTTAGTTTTCTATGTTGTGTTTTGTGTGCTGTTGTTTCTCTGTTTGTCTTTTTGTTTGCCATGTTGTCAGTTGATTTTTGACTAATGGGTTTAAATGTCACTTTGATATCTTTCGCATCTCCTTTATCGGAAACTGCAAATGTATGTTACAGTATCAACATGACCCTATGACAAAGACATAAGCAAATTGATAGTGGCTGCTTTGATGGATTGAAGACAAACAACAGAGTAGAACTTATTATCCATAACAGATCTTCCACAGACAATTTACAGTTAAATTACAGCTGAAATATAAAAAATATAGATTAAATCAAAAATCATTTAAGTAATAGCCAACTTGCTATGGTTGCAATTTGTGCTTAATGATAATTAAAAAAAAAAAACAGATAAAGGTCGCTTCCATTAAGCGTAAACATTCCTCGTCTGTAACCATCGGGATAGTTTGGACCAAATATACAACGTCGGTCCAGATAAATGTAACAAAAATGTAGAAGTTGCAATTTTGTATCAAAATGCCTTCAACAGTAACACATTTGATGAATAAACTGTTTAACGTTTTAGAAATATCAAAAAATGTGAAACATATTTTAAGTACTAAAATTGAGAAAGGAAATGGGGAATGTGTCAAAGCGACAACAACCCGACCATAGAGCAGACAACGGCCGAAGGGTCTTCAATGTAGCGAGAAACTCCCGCATCCGGAGGCGGTCTTCAGCTGGCCCCTTAAAGAATATTTATACTAGTTCAGTGATAATGGACGTCATACAAGACTAACAAAGGCCAGAGACTCCTGACTTTGAAAGGCGCAAAATTGCGGCGGGGTTAAACATGATATATATATTCCAGTAGGACTTCACATGTCTCAGATTTTCTATTCATGGAGTCAAAAAAATAAAGGGTAAATAATAAAGTTTATTAATTTCATTCAAACTGTAATATTTCATTATATGTTTTAGCACTTTGCCGCTGTAAATATCTATTCTTATTTCTTCATTTAATATTTCATTTCAATATAAAAATTTTGTTTATTTAATTCGTGAATACTTTTTCAAAATTATTGATAGATTGGTTTAATCCGTTTAATAGTTGATTTAAAAGGGCGCACTACGTTTGCGCGCATTTGGGGATTAAAATGTTTTACGTTTGCGCGCAGCTTTTGATTACATTTGCGCGCATTCATTTAACAGGTAAACTCAGGTAAAAATATAAATAAAAATTAAATTAAATTTTAATTGACTATATGTTTTTTTTAATTTTCATAATAAATATGACTATCACTTTTTAATTTTGAAAGTATTTCTTAATTCAAATTATATATTGTTCATATTGAATTCTAAAATAAATTATAAAGTGATCATTATGAACTCCGTAGTATAGCTTTAAAAGACATTCATGTAACTTCATTGCGAATATTTCAGAGTGAAAAGTGTTTCAACGAATAGTGATCGGTTTTAAAATTAGTTTAATAATTTAAGTTGGTTAGTAAATTAGACCAAGACACAAACCTGGAGTTTCGGCACGTACCGAAATGTAAAGTAATGAATTTATAAATACTTTTACCTTTAAGATTAGCTATGTTATAGAATTTCAACATTTTTATCTGTATATATTTCCACGATTTAGTGCTTGTGCATAACAAAACGGACTCACCTTGCTCGAAATCCCACTTCCAACTCATCTTTGGTGAGCAGGGGACTAAGGGGACTAACGGAATGAGTACTTATACTTGTAAATAATTGAACAAATTATAAATAAATAAGTAGTATAGTATTTTACCTGAGATTACCTGTCAAAAAAATGCGCGCAATTGTAATCAAAAACTGCGCGCAAACGTAATGATTTTTGCGCGTAAATGTAATGGTAATGCGCGCAAACGTAATGCACCGATTTAAAATAATGGAAAATCTATTTAATATTTTAATTCCACTGGGTTCGATAAACTTATTCATACTGACGCTGCGAGGGTAACAATAAAAAGTGGTTACATTTTTTTTTCTATAATTGATAATGTAAAGGGCAATAAAAAGTAGAAACTTAAATTGAAGATGTCAAAATGTCTTTTGGTAGAGGCTTATTTAAATCCACGGTCAAATTACACTCTATTCTTTATACAATAACTTTTAACTTGTCATACAATTAAACGGAATTTCTTGTATCAAATAGATAATCCTAACATAGCGGCTAATTCTGAAATGGATCAATGTCTTTTGGTCGCGTGACCTTCCGGAGTAATGACCTTTAGCACGTGTCGAGTTTAAGCCATTTATTAATTCTTAACAAGATGTTCAAATTATTAATCATGACTATTTTCACACAATAACAAAACCATACGGTGACTCCGTCTTGTAATTGTCTGTCGGCTGTATTCAATTTCCATATTTGTAAAACGGAAAGCATAACAATTCCATTTTCAATGAAAGGGGCGTGGTATCTTTTGTAAACGAATGGTAACGTCTTTCGCCATAATTAGCGTTGAATTACAAATTAATAAGAAGCACAATCTGCCAAGTTTGAGCTATTAGAACATTGATTTACAATTCATTTATTTCACCAAAGAAACGATTTCATATTTAAAATGTGTTTAACTGTATAATTTCTAAAGATTTGCATAGGGCAGTACATTTGTCATAGATTGGTGGACATTACTTTGGACTCAAATCCTCGAGTTTCTGATACGTCATGATCGTGCAAAAATATATTTTATTTTGAATGTTTATTAGAATTTTAAGAGTGTTAGGGAGCTACCATTCAATTTTTATGGGGGGGGGGGGGCTAGGATGAAATTTGAAAAAAATAGGCAGGACAGGAGTTTTGAGTAAAAAAACAGGCAGGATGAGACACTTGCAAAAAAAAAGTCAGGACGACAATTTAGGTAAAAAAAGGCAGGACCGAACAGAGTGAAAAATAAAAAAGGCAGGACAGAGATTACAGCTAAAAAAAATGCAGGACAAAATTTTTCCTCCTAGCCCCCCCCCCCCCCACCCCCCCCCCCCCATAAAAATCAAATGGTAGCTCCCTTAGAATAGAACAAAAATACAACACTCCATTGTATCTGTCTATATTTTTCATAAACCGTTCTACTCTCATGATTATGTCATGCAAATGTATCTGTCACTCAATTCAGATTCAGATTGAATATTTTATTTAAGTCTCACCACTCGGCCGAAAACATTCTAATACTTATATAAAACTTACAATAAAATACCAGTAGCTTAATTACTAAAACATATATACCAGTGCCATTATGTCGAGAATCGGGAGAGACTATTACAGACACTGTACCAAAACTAAAAGATTCGATAACGATGTAAACACTTTACAATTTTGAAACAACAATGGATTTGAAATTAAAATATGATGAAACTGTAAGACATGTTCTGTTAAGCATTGTGGTCATTGTTTTTAGTTGTCTGGCTAGTATAGTTTTGAAAAATTGACGCAGACTAATGGCTGTTAAACTTTCAGTAGCAAATTAAATTTTTTTTTTCAGGACAATTATATATTATATAACATGCTTTATTCAAAATGAATATAAACCATGTTTTGTACGGCGGAGGACATTTGATAGGACATTTTAGCGATCGAAAAAAATATGACGTTTGAGCGCCAAAGTAGAACCCATTTGAGCGCCAGATTTTTAACCCATTTTAGCGAAAATTAAAATTGTCAAAGCCCATTTAAGCGAAATATTTTTTAACCCTTTTTACTTTTTACTAAGTTTTAGTAAATAAATAATATATAATAAATTTAAAAAAATGTTTAATAGACTCAAGACAGCACAATATAAAACAATATAAAACATGTCCATTAAAATACAGCACTAATAGACTCAAGACAGCACAACATAAAACAATATAAAACTTTTCAATTAAAATACAGCACTAAAAGTCTAAAAGATTAAATCAAATGTTAAAAGTCTGTTCTAGCCTGGAATTTATAACCTAGAGAACGTATATATGTAATGGAGTCTAAATAAACCCCTTGTACAATACTGTTCATAGAAATGCATTAAAACTGTTCTTTCTCTTTATCTTGTCTCGATTGTGGTGCACATTTCTCTATGCTTCGTATCTTTATATATGTTGTTGTTTGTAATTTCATAATAGTATCTAGGAAAACATTAAACCCATATAAATTGCTGTTCATGGAATATATATATATTTATTAATAGTATCGGAAGCACATGACTTGTTTGTGTTTGTTTATGTTCAACACGTGTTGATGAGCACATGGTTGCATACCTGGTTTGTTATTGTATGATTTGATTGGCTATTGTATGTCGCAATGCAGGTATTCTACCCGTTTGTACGAGGGTAGGATCGTGATTCTCGTGCAGAATCTCATTATAAATATAAGATATTTTTATAACCAGTTATTCGAAGTTCTGCCTTTACAGAGTAGCATACCTTCCGTTTCGTTATACACATAATGACCGAAAACCACTCAGACGACGAGGACACTTTGCTTTTGCACGAGCCACCAGTACATTCAGGTGCCAAGTCTAGTTCTGTACCACAGATAAGTGATCAAACTTTTGAACTTTTTACATCTTATTTTGATAGTAAGATTTCTTCTCTGAAGAACGAGTTAGTCTCCGGGAACGACTCCCTAGCTAAGAAGCTCAAGAAAGAGGTGTCTGTTAAGCTTAAGGGGGAAGGGAATCAGATTCAATACTCCTTCAACTCAGATATAGTTTCCGAATTGCAGAAACTTCAGAAGCGTACATCCGCGGAAGATTCCGTTAGCACCAATTTGATATCGGGCCTTATTCTTAAAATCAACAGGAGGAATAAATTGATTCGAATTGCCGACAAGTCGCCAGCAGGCTGGTCCACAGTCAGAGAATACGAAAGTGATGACCTGGCATCAGATTCAGAAGATGAAAAACGCTTACGGCAAGCAGAAAGCAGGGCCCTGAAGACAATCAAAGAAAAGAAAACCCGTGGAAAACCTTACTCAAAACCGTCCGCCACCGTTTCTAGACCTGCCAACCCTACTGATACTAGTAACAGTTACTATCAGCCTTACAACGCTACTCAGCAGCCCTTTCCGAGGTTCCGTCGCCGCGAGGCGACCCCATACGACACCTGTTACGAGTGTCACCAAACTGGCCACTTCAAGAGGAACTGCCCAAAAGCAACAAACAAACCAACCTTTGGAAACTTGTCAAAGTGAAAAGATACAAGATGAGTATATTTCTTTTGTTGACAATTTAATGCTATTTGGTCATAGTAATGTTCTCTTTCAACATGTTAAATATTTTGATAATATAGATTTTTCAAAAATCGCCAAAGGAGTAAAATCAAGCTTATTTAAACATATAGAGTTTTGGAAACACATTGGGGCCAACAAATTTGTGTTGGACACCATTGAAAAGGGTTATATAATTCCATTTATGAAACAACCCCCTCCAATGAAATTTCGGAATAATAAATCTGCTTTAAAAAATAGTTTGTTTGTAAATGAAGCGATAACTGAGCTAATTAGCAATGGCTGTATTCTAGAAGTACCATTTCAACCATTCGTCGTTAATCCTCTCAGTGTTGCTACACAAAAGACTGGTAAAAAGCGTTTGATTTTAGATTTAAGTGAATTGAACTTCTATGTTTTGAAAAACAAGGTAAAATTTGAAGATTGGAAAATTGCAATGGAATTCTTCCAAAAAGATCATTTTCTAATTAAATTTGATTTAAAATCTGGATATTTTCATTTGGACATCTGTAAAGAACAACAAACATATTTAGGTTTTTCCTGGAATAACAAGTTTTACTGCTTTTCTGTATTAGCTTTTGGTTTGAGTAGCGCCCCCTATATATTCACTAAATGTTTGAGACCAATGGTAAAGTATTGGCGAGAAAATGGTGTTAATATTGTTCTTTATCTGGACGATGGATTAAGCATGGATGAAGGTTATAAAAATTGTAAAGATACTTCTGAATTTGTAAAGTCATCACTTAAACTGGCTGGATTTATTGTCAATGAAGAAAAATCAATTTTTGAACCGGTTCAGTGTTTAGAATGGTTAGGATTGATTTGGGATTCTAAAGATTTTACTTTAAAGGTGCCAGAGCGCAGAATTAAAGACACTAAAAATTCTCTTGATATTATACTAAAATCATTTTCAAATTTGAACGCACGTATGCTGGCTCAATTTGCCGGAAGAATTATATCAATGTCACCAGTTATGGGTAATGTCACAAATTTAATGACGAGGCATATATATTTCGCGATAGAAAACAGAAAAACGTGGGATTCAAAACTATATTTAGTATATGAAAAATGTGTATTAGCTGAATTGAAATTTTGGCAGGAAAACTTGTTGGAGCTTAATGAGAAGCGTTTATTGAATGATTCTTTACCGAGAATTATGATATATTCAGATGCAAGTAATGTAGCTTTAGGTGCATATACTGTTGAATCAAATGAAAAGATTTTTCATTGTATGTTGAATGAAAATGAGAAAAAATTGAGTTCCACTTGGCGTGAACTCAGGGCTATTCAGTTATCGTTGAATTCGTTTGAACACGATCTGAAATGTAAAATAGTTAAATGGCATACAGACAACCAAAATTGTGTAAATATAATCAATAAAGGCAGTACAAAGTTGCATTTACAACATTTAGCTTATGATATTTTTAGAACATGTACAAGGTCGGGTATCACGTTGTGTCCTACTTGGATACCTCGGTGTGAAAATTTCAAAGCTGACTTCATATCTAAAATGGTTGATATTGATGACTGGCAAACCTCGTTTCAGTTTTTTACTTTCATGAATGAAATTTGGGGTCCTTACACAATCGATAGATTTGCCAATTTTCATAATACTAAACTGAAAAGGTTCAACTCAAAATTTTGGAATCCAGGAAGCACTGCTATTGACGCTTTTGCTCAAAATTGGACAATGGAAAATAATTGGATGGTTCCTCCGATAAGTTTAGTGGCTAAAAGTATTAAACATCTCATTCTCTGTAGAGCTGAGGGAACATTGATCGTTCCAAAATGGCCTTCATCGGCATTTTGGTCTTTGATTTTTAATAGAAGATTGGAATTTCAACCTTACGTTATAGAAGTTCTTGATTTTTCATCAGGTCAGAATATATTTGTTCAAGGACAGAATAAAAACTCCATTTTTGGTAACAAGCATTTTAAGTCTGATATACTGGCAATTAAGATGAAAGCGACTTAATGATGTTCGAGTTTATTTGTACATATTGTTAATTGTTTACAATATGTGAAATTTGCATTGTATTGCAAATTTGGTTCTGACACGGCTATGTATGTTGATATAGCAAGAATACATGTAGTAAGATGTATGACACGGCTATATATGTTGATATAGCAAGGTCTAGTGAATAGTACGATGTATATGAGATATATAAAAAAAAAAAAAAAAAAAAGTTTTATAATATTATTATTTGTTTATTTTATTTATACGTTTTGCAGATGTTTTTAGTACTGGTCGTTGGTCTAAGGATAAAATACCACAGAATGAAGCTCTTAGCAATCTTGCAAAATGTCTTCCAGATTATTGTTTAAATTCTAGAGCTGATAATACTAGAAAGAAATACAGGTATGCATTTAATAGCTTTTGTAAATGGTGTAATTTATTTAATATAAAGCCTTTACCGGCATCAGATTACAATGTCTCATTATATTTGATTCACTTACGAAAAAATTATAATTCTTCTGCAAAGATAGATGAAGCATATTATGCCATTCAATGGACACACAAATTAGCTGGATATGTAAATCCTTGTGATTCTTTTCTTTGTACTTCCGTAAAAGAAGGTACACAAAGGTCAATCGGTCATCACATTGTAAACAAGAAGGAACCAATAACTCCTCATATTCTTAATCAACTGGTTTTGAAATACGGCAATACAAATAGTACTTTAAATCATAGAAGAATAGCATGTATGTGTCTCGTTAGCTATGCCGGATTTTTAAGATTTTCAGAATTAGTTAATTTAAAAAGGTCAGATGTTTCATTTCATTCATTATATATGTCTTTATTCATCGAAAAAAGCAAAACGGACCAACAAAGAGCAGGAACTCATGTTTTTATTTCCAAAACATATTCGGTTACCTGTCCAGTTCAAATGTTAGAGACATACTTGAACCAAGCGAACATTAAACACGATTCTGTAGAATTCATATTTAGATCAGTTTTATATCGTAAAAAGACTAACACGTACGTGCTAAGGGGTCATGCGCCTTTGTCTTATACAAGAGCCAGAGAAGTACTGTTAGAGGCTTTAGAATCTTTGGGATTAGACAAATCAAAATTTGGTTTGCATAGTTTAAGAGCAGGTGGAGCAACAGCTGCGGCTGCTGCTGGTATTCAAGATAGAATATTTAAGAAACACGGTAGATGGTCTTCAGATACAGCAAAAGACGGATATGTGCGTGAAAATATTTCTGAAAAACTACTCGTTACTAAGAATCTTGGCTTGTAATTTTCATACCAGTTTTTTCTTATCTACTTTGTCATTTCGAAAGTGTGCTACTCACAAGGAGAGCTCATTCCTATTGTATACATGTGTTGAGTTTTATTGACTAAATAATTTATGTTCGGTTAAGCTTGGCGAATTAGAACATAAATATATTTATTAATAGTATCGGAAGCACATGACTTGTTTGTGTTTGTTTATGTTCAACACGTGTTGATGAGCACATGGTTGCATACCTGGTTTGTTATTGTATGATTTGATTGGCTATTGTATGTCGCAATGCAGGTATTCTACCCGTTTGTACGAGGGTAGGATCGTGATTCTCGTGCAGAATCTCATTATAAATATAAGATATTTTTATAACCAGTTATTCGAAGTTCTGCCTTTACAGAGTAGCATACCTTCCGTTTCGTTATACACATCCCCCACCCACCCCACCCATTTTGATAGATTTAAGTTAGACAGTAATGATGTGACAAGATATATTGTAATAATAATGTATTTATTGTGTTTTGTAGATTGTTGTTGATTTTGATTTTTAGTGGGATGGAGTCCCGATACGGTGTTTTGTTATATTGAGAAAATTGTGTGATTTACTAGGAGTAATTTGATGCAGATGGATGTTTGAATGACAATTGAAATATGAATATATATGAAATGGTTTGTTGTTTGAAGAAAAATAAAGTTTAAGTGTGCTACTCACAAGGAGAGCTCATTCCTATTGTATACATGTGTTGAGTTTTATTGACTAAATAATTTATGTTCGGTTAAGCTTGGCGAATTAGAACATAAATAGTAAGGTGAGCATTATTCAACCAGGTAAATTTTCGCTAAAATGGGCTAAATACAGGTGAGCGGATTAATCTGGCGCTTAAATGGGCTCTAATGTCGGCGCTCAAATGTCCCCTTGTAGTTTTATTTTTTTTGCTCAAATGTCCTGCGCCCGTTTTGTATACGTATACTAGACTGACACGGCAAGCTGGATTACTACCAAGCTCGATTATAAGGTGACAGTCATCAGGAAGACACATGTCACATTACCCAGATATAATATTTCGACTCCATGTCGACCATGCAGTTGTTTGTTCTAGGAGAATCAGCAAATGCTACTGAATTGATAAGGTTTCGGTTTGACCCGACTGGAAGTGGCATCAACGCCCTACTACCACTCTACAAAGGAGGTAGTTGTTAACTTAGAACATTGACAACACAATACAAATAATGATAATAATTATCAAAAATATCAAAAATGGTCTGGCATCAGATTAAAGAAATTTGTAGTTGCAAATGAGACATAAATTAACTCAATTATTCACTATAAAAAAAGAAATAAATATAGAAAAAAAAAACTAGAGACGTCTATCGGTTAATGTACAGTATTCAACAATAAACAAGTCAATATATACCATATCAAGCTCTCAGTCTAGAAAGAAATATAAGAAACCACAAATCTTACATATGATAAACAACTCATACCAAAATTGAAAAAAAAACTAGACAGCTTTGGATAAATTGCTGATATGTGACTGGCATATGACCACATGGCGATGTCAAGATAGTCCTGAGTGTTTTAGTTTTTTGGAGCCCAACCCTCCCTTGTTGATCTATGCATCAATGGAATCAAAAAGTTGTACAGAAATAATATCAAAACTAAGCCGTATTCAAGAATGCTTGTATTTTTTTTTAAAGAATGCTCAAGTTCTAGCTCTACAATGGACACAAGCACTCTAATGTTGTAGTAGCTGTAATAGGTATACGTATCACCGTACGCGTACACATAATAACCCAGTTTTAATCAGACTTATAAAATGAAGAAACAAAATTGTTTGAAAACAAAAATTATCGCTTTTTTCAGGGAAATATTTGTTTAAAATATCAAAGGTGTACGTCAAGATATGAAGCAGACCATCAATAATAAAAACAAATCACGTCTTGGATTTTTTTTTTAAAGATTTGTCAAAAACATAAAAGTCTCAGACATGTTTGTTTTTGCAATATAGAACAAATGTAAAAAGAAAATTTATATACTTTATTGTTGTGAGACTCAGGTGGCTGAACTAGACTTGCTAATGTTCAGAAATACCTTTAATACACAGAACACCTGCGAACGGCTGTCTTTTTCAGATTTCTAGTAACGAATCAATATTGTATACAAAAACACAGGAATATTTTTCCCTTTTCTAAGAATATGGATATAGAGGACAGTCATGAAATCTATCCGTGTTAGATTTATACATTGCGAAATATTTTCGTATTATTTTCATTTTTCGGTCTTGATAGTAGACACAAGTTGTGTGCGGTCATGAAAAATAATGATTTTAAGATATGAACGTCACTGATGAGTCTTATGTAGACGAAACGCGCGTCTGGCGTACTAAACTATAATCCTGGTACCTTTGATAACTATTAAGAACGTTTTTTAATGTTATTTTTCTTTAAATTAAAACGCCAAAAAGATGAAAAATATACCTTGCGGCATCATTTTCGTTCGTAGTATTTTAAGAGGTTGTCAGAGAACGAAATGTCTTCCGAGTCACGGATGTTCCTTTTAACATCGGTGCTTTACTAATTAACTCCCCTGAGTGTCTTATAAGGATTAGAGAACCATATGCTACCATCTTTAATGAATTAACAATATTCATTGAAGTTATAGCTCGATTTTAATTAGCTAGTTGACAAATTGGGTGTCATTCTTGGTAATCGGAATATCGGAAAAATTGTTACTTTATATTTATATTTATTTGTCATGACTATTTGACAACATTGTCTATGTATAAAGGAGACATAATGTTTAAATCATGATTTTTTTTTAGTACATACGTACTGGAAAAGTTTATAAGTGTGAAAATACTTAGATATAATTCTGAAAAGTGCAGGTAGACAAGACTTCCTTTCGAGTTCGAGTACGATAGTATAGTTTTGGTGGAAAGTGATAAAAGAGCATATATATATAGAATTCATCTAGATAATCTTCACGGCTTTTCCTAAACGAGTACCTCGGCAGGAAAATGGAGAGTTTTGTTGCAGTGGCAGATCCAGAAGGGGGGGGGGGGGGGGGGGGTTCCGGGGGTTGGACCCCACCTTTTGTTTTACGATCAGTGCATTTGAATGGGGACATGTAGTTTGAACCGCCCCTTTATCCTGTGTTGGGACCCCCCCCCCCCCCCTTTTAAAAAATGTCTGGATCTGCCCCTGTGGTGATGTATACCGATTTCCTATTGATACCGAAGTTAATTAACAACCAGATCTAATGAATGCACTTTTTTATACCACTATTAAAAGGACAACGGACTTTTTACATTACATCACAATGCTATTAATGATTGGAAATTGATGCCAAATAATTCAAATTGCAACAACAAAAAAATAAACTTTTAAATCTGATGTCAAAGATTTTCTGTTCGAAAAGGAAAGCAACGAACATTTTTTTTAATAGTTAAATGTTTTAGACAATATTATTGCCATTTACTTTATGAATATAATATTTTCAATAATGCAACATATATAGACCCCATTGTAGAAAAGAAAATGGAAGGCTTATATAGACTTGTATGGGCAGTCATGGCCAGCCTTTAAGTATCAGCATTTTGTTTTGAATTTTAAGATGTATGACATTATAATGTTGATATTTGAGGCCCCTCATGGGGGGGGGGTCCTAGTAATCACATAATCACCAGTTTTTTGCCAATATAATCACATAATCATTAAATATTTGCTTATCTTTAGTAATCAAATAATCATAAACTAAAAATACAGTCCTAGGTAATCAAATAATCATGAAATATTTGGCTTAATAATCAAATAATCATTAAAAAAATGGCCAAGTAATCACATAATCAAAAACCCCACGAGGGCCCTCATATTTGCTTAAATAAATTTTTCTATCTTTGTCTACAGAAACGCAACACATAATATTCCGAACACCCTTTTTGCCCTTTTTAAATAAAATAAATAAAAATTCTGTCAATGAATTTCTCAACTGACATTCGGTTTCAATTCTACTTTAACAATTTGGTCTCGTGTCGACTTTTTAATTCAGACACTTGTGACTTTGTTGTCACAAAGAGTTAACATCAAAATCAAAAATGTTCTTTCAAATGTGACCACAATATGGAATAAGCGCAAATGAAAAGCTGTGAATCTGCATTATATGCTTTAATGACCAGTGTGTTTCATATATAAATATTGTGGACATTTGCCATCCAAAGTGTAAATTTCTATTTTGTTGTTAAAATGTCAAACTTATAAGTATGCAAATATGATAAGGCGTCCTTTAAAATCTCAGAATGATTGTCAATTAGAATCCCAAAGAAATGTGGGTTTGAATTTTTTTACATGTAGATGAAAACACATGAGCAAGAATTACATTTTTTTTTTGGCATTCAGTTTCCATTACCTTGAGATGTTTCCTTTAGTATTGTGCTCGATTCTGCAGCTGAATCAAACTCAAAGACTTGGTGTTTGTTGCTTCTCCGATGTGGTATTCTTTAGTGAGTAGGAGCAAAATCTGGTAGGCTCCAAGTCAGGAACTGTGTATTGGTAGGATATGTCTTCCTGTAAACAAGCAAGTTAAATACGGTTAGGCGAGTCGGTCTAAAACAAAAAAGGGTTCATAATGAAAATCATCTGGCATTACATTGTTCTCATCCAGAATATGCATTAAATCTGCCGCTGGACGTTTAACAGTCATCAATTATCGTCATTTTTAAAACTATGTGCCACCAAATAATTAAAAGTTTGATACAATTTTTTTTTAAATGAATGTTTCATAATATATATAGAGAGGGTAATAAAGAAAAAAGGGCTATGCACTTGAACTCCAGCAAATAGTTCAAACGTACGCGTTGTCGCTTTATTTTTATATAGCAGCAAAGCTCTTTTCTTTCAGTTTAAAGCAATATGTGACTTCTCCCCATAATTTTTAAATGCATGGCGAGATACATACAGAGAGTTTTTAATTTGACATGTCAATGCAAGGCATCTCGTCTGTGGAACCTATTTTTAAAATTTAAATTGGAGTTTAAAAAAACGAATATCTTAAAAAAAGAAAAAAAAAAGAAGATATATACTTACTTCATCATGTTCATTCTCTATCCAGTTTAAAAAAAATAATAATACACCAGTAACGTCAAAAATTTAACCCTGCACCTTCAAGTAAGGGGAGGATAGACTATGAATTATGTAGTATGATCAGAGACTTATAATTTAATTGTTTTGTAGATACATTTGTAATTACGTTAATTTTAGTATAATTATTTTAATTCATATAACACCAAAAAAAAACTCGAAAAATTAAAATTAAAAGAAATATGAAAATCCCGGATTTGGGGGGAAATAAGACGAGCTAACAAAATTTCGCCTGTCCCCAAGTACCTTTGTTTATATATATATATCTTTATTCTGACAAACCTTCGTCAATACAATGGTATACAGAAGTTACATGTAATCATGGTAATAAATAGCACAGTAATAAAATAGAGAAAACATAATATGTACACTATTTACAGATATAAGTTAGAATAAACAAATCCTTGTATGCTTTATGTTCAGACGGTAAGATCTACAGCACGTTAATTTTAACCAATCATCTGTCCGACATTAATGAATATTATGATTATGTTAGATGGGATTGTTTTAGATTTTTATATTTCATACATGTACCCCCCCCCCCCCCCCACACTCATACCACTAAAAATATAGGAAGTAAACCCCCCGGGCATGTACCCCGTTTTGCGGCCCCTTTGAACATTAAAGCATTCCCAGATGTTTTATGTTGTCTTCGCACAACTTGTGCAGATCAAGTTCGACGTTTACTTGGTCTTATTTAATTCCATTTTTAAATTTTAATATGACTTAAATTCTTTTTAAAATTAAGAAAATGTGTTCCCTAAAATATTTTTGTAAATATTTTCTTATTGGTGTTCTTAAAATAGGAAGCTCATATGAAATATATATTATTGAAAGAAAGCTTACTATAATGAATATATAGATACAACAAGTAATATTAAACAACATTTCACTTGAATTAATAATAAATTAGTATCAAAATAATGTATGTCCCAAGGGGAGTAACTCTAGTACAATAAAAAGAAAGAAGAAAAAGGAAAAGCATCATTGATACATAAAAACGAATGAAACAAGTGACTCTTCAAGCTGCAAAACGATGTGTTATCTCAGTTAAATAAAAACAAATGCATTGTGATATTTGCACACACACAAAAAAGACTACTAATCAATGCACTTCACGGTTGAGCGAATCTAGCAAGTCAGTGCGTGAAAATGGGGAGATAATTTCCGCTAGATGGCAGTTCCTTGGCAACAACTGTTTACTTCCGCTTTTGCTGCGTTTGGAGAACAACACATTTGTTTGCATTTATTTTACTCTTACACCTTCTTACAGAAACCACCAAGATGTCAGACTTAGGATCAGATGAAATGGAAGATGAGCAGCACCCATATATTGGGGTTTGTACATTTCGAATTATGCAAAACTACCACTTGTCCATTAAATTAATCGAAATAGTAGTTTGTACGGATCTCCTGTACTTGCTGAAAATTTTATTCAAGTATTGTACACCAAATTTCTGACCCAATACTGTAAATGAAAAAAACAACCTAGTACCATGTAAAGTTTGTTTATGTGGTTTACATAACTTAACCTACAATTAGAAAAGAGGAATAAAATACGTGTTTACGAATCTAAACATTTTGTTAATAACACGAACAGTGAATCTTATTTTTTTGTAAAAACAGTGAGTGAGTGGAACCACCTTGACGATATTTATAAGACTATTTAACTTTTCTTTCAGGAGTACGAGGGAGGACGAAATGAAAATGATGAACGTCATGGATTTGGTAAAGCCACTCTGGCAAATCAAGACACATATGAAGGAATGTATGAAAAAGGAAAACGAAATGGACAGGGAACATACAGGTAACAGTTATATAATTTCTTTGGAAGTTTTTCCAGGTTAGGAATTGGTACATTTTCTTCGAACTTTTCTGAGATGTAGACACTGCAGAAGGTTTACATATTTTTAAGTCATTTGTCTATTTTTTTTAATGATTAAATGTTAAACCCTTGGGTTTTTTTTTTTCTTTAATGTTGCTATCTTTTATACATACATGTAAGATTTAATATAATAGCAATTTTACTAATTTTAAATAAATTTTTTTAATAATACATTTTTTCATATACTTTGTAATACGTCTTATTGCTATACCCAGCTGACAAGAGAATCTGTCCTGCTTGAACTATTGAATGATGTCATACAACAATCACTTTTCCATTGTGGCGTCAGATATTTTGTATAATGACATCAAAATTTTACAGAACCCTGTGTGATGACCAGTAATGGCGGACAGATAGCGATAAGGTGTATTGATTTCTTTCATAATTTGTTTTTTTTTATAAAGCTAGTTGAAAAAAAAATCTACTTCATTGTTTTCCAGATTTAGAAATGGTGCAAGATATATTGGTGAATATGCACAGAATCAAAAACATGGCCAGGGAACATTTATTTATCCAGATGGTTCAAAATATGAAGGTAAGTCAGCATTTTAATTTCTTTAAGTCTTTGCTTAACTTAAGAACTAGTAAAATGGGAGACTTAGATTTTTCAAATAACATCAACACACTATTAGTTTTAATAAGGTCAGTTAAAATTGAACCAATAATGGTAACTCAATACTATTTGGTGGGCAGTTTTATTAGCATTTATAAATTACACATCCATGAGGGATATGAAACATTTTTTTATTGTTGATGTTAAAGTTAGTGCTCAAAGACCAGAAATTTAGAAAGCTTACATACAAAACCTTTTAAGTTTACCAGAAGATTAAACTTTTTTAAAATTTCATTTGAAGAAATTTTTATTTTGTGTTGTAATTTGTGATATATATTTCATCATATCATTTATAATTGTCATGCAGGAAACTGGGTCAAGGATCAAAGGTGTGGTTTTGGTAAATACACATACGTAAATGCTGATACATACGAAGGAGAATGGCAAGATCATTTACGACATGGTCAAGGAACTTACACATATGCTCAAACAGGAACAAAATATGTTGGTCGATGGGTGAGAGGAAAGCGGGAAGGACATGGAGAGCTTATTCATGCAAATCATAAATATGTTGGAGTGTTTAAAGAAGACAAGGTAAACATACATTTTGTTTACCTGTTTTGGAGCTTGGATAAATGATTAGATTCAATAAATGTTTTTAAATTATGTGTGAAACATATAAAACTATATTATATTTTATCATCTGACTTTTATTCAGTTAAATCAGACAATGACTTTTTTATGCACTTATTGGGTGAAATAAATGTCCCTATTTAAGGTTTTGTGAATATTTTCAGTTGCTACAAAATGTGTTTGTGTAGAACATACATCATTTTTCAATGAATATGAAAATTATAATTTTTACTACTTGATTCTTCGTTCAGAAAACAGCATAATTAATAATCATTATTGAAATTTTAATGTCTTTCTGCTATAGCAATTTCACAAAGAAAATATTTTAAAAGTAAATTATATTTAATTAATAATCTTTTATTTTGAATTTTAGCCACTAGGAAAAGGAAAATATGTTTTTGATATTGGTTGTGAACAACATGGAGAATACATACACATTGAACAGGTAATTGTTACTGAGTTATCTCCCATTTAACCTACAATTGTCATCCATAAAAAATGGAAAAAAATAATATCTCCACTGAGAGAAGTCCTGTAAAAAATATAAATGAATGAGTCCTTTAATTTAATACCTAGAAATAAAAAAAGATATTGAACTGCAGATAAAAGTACTTCATATTTTCAGGTTATAAAAATCAATCAATTTAAACTAGGTGTTGCTATGGTTTACACATGATTAATTTAACTGTTGGACTATTTTGAAAAATTGTATACTGTACATGTGTATATTTCATCTAAGAGTTTCAGTAAATAACTTAAAAATCAATTTACAATGTTTTTTTCTTTTTTCCAGGAGAAAGAAGACAAGGCAGCTGATGACGAGGAGGCATCACCTAATGTTACACCTAAATGGAATGCTGGTCAGGTGACAGCTATCCATCTACAGACAGAGGAGGAAGAGAGAGCTGAGGAAGAATCACAAGGTAATAACTTAGTAAACCAGACTTGGTTATTAAGTGTATACTAAAGTCAAACAAAATAAATCTTAAGCTTCTCGGACCAACTTTAACAAAATATTGATATTGAATTGGATAGAATTGTGTTTTTATGCCCCACCTACGATAGTAGAGGGGCATTATGTTTTCTGGTCTGTGCGTCCGTTCGTCCATTCGTTTGTTCGTCCGTCTGTCCCGCTTCAGGTTAAAGTTTTTGGTCAAGGTAGTTTTTGATAAAGTTGAAGTTCAATCGACTTCAAACTTGGTACACATGTTCCCTATGATATGATCTTTCTCATTTTAATGCCAAATTAGAGATTTTACCCCAATTTCACGGTCCACTGAACATAGAAAATGATAGTGCGAGTGGGGCATTCGTGTACTGAGGACACATTCTTGTTTTATTTTCTTACACAATTGAGTAAAAAAAAGTTGACCTAGTTCTCAATAAACCATTTTTTATTTTGAGTTTTATATGAAAGATTTATTAGACAGGTTATCATTAGATGTGCTAAGTCTTGAGAAGCTTATTATTTAATTTTTGTTTTTTTACTAGATTTAATAACAAATAGTACTAGATAAAAATTACCTATTAATTTTAGTGATTATGAAACTTTCAATATTCAAAATTCAAACTAATGAAAGAGATTGATCAATAGCTTTCTCGATAATGCATGCAAGATTCATGAGAAGACATCTTTGTGAAAATTATTGATAAAAACACTGTCTTTGATGATATTGATATCTTAACAAAATACAAGATAATACATGTAGCCATAAAAATATTTTTGCACATGTACATATTTATATAATTTAATCTCTATCCTTACTAAAATTGAAAAATATTTTCTTTTCAATAATCTTTATTGAAAACTTTATGAAATGATTGCATACGATGTACATTGTTTGTAAATTACATAAATTAATGAGAAAATCTACCCAATGGCAACATTAAAAAATATTAAGAAATCTACAGCATGTTTTTTGTTGTTGTCAACCTATAATGGCAAGCAATTTATAATATTCACATTATTGAAAGGGAGATAATCACTTGTATTGTGAAATAACATTAACACTTATAATAATAATAATATCACTCACTTAATTGTCTGTATATATATTGCACCTTTTTGTTCACAGCATCATAACAAACTTAGATCTTAAGGTAACATTTTCATTCTTTAAGATGAAAAAAAAGAACAGATAAAAGCATGGTTGATGTCTGCATGGCTTGTTGAAGTTGTTCCTGTTTATTTTGTTGTTATGTTTCAGAGTGTTCATTTAAAGCAGCAGTTTTGGTTAATTGCCAATAAGTGAAATCAGTTTATTATCTTTTCTTTTTTCAAGTTTAAATTTCATGATTACGGTTTACCTGGGAAAAAATGTACAAAAAAATTCACTATGAGCATGGTAATGGCAGAGAATGATCAAACCATTAGAATTATGCACCCTTTTTGCACATTCATGACATTTTACTTTGGTCAGATGCCAGCTTTTAACTGATATTGTTTAATGATGAATTTGAATTTGTTCAGTTTGAGATGGTTTATTCTGAAAATTACTTGTCAAATCGACATTTTTAATAATCAATTATTTTAAAAAGTTTTTAAATCCTGTATGAATTTGGAACATTTATATTGGGTAAAAAAAGTTTATGTCCTCAGAAATTAGTTTCTTATAGTTGTTTGTTGTTCGTTACCATTATTTTTCCTTATGTTCCAGTTAATTCCTTTATTTACTCTACTATATCCTGCCCTATAACCTATTTTTGCTGTAATTTAAATCAGTTGGGATTTGTTTGGTAGTTCCAATTTACAGGGTTAACCTGGTAGATATCAGTCATACCACAAGTTTTGTCAACTGTTTTCTTTCAATTGCATGCTTATCAAGTGTTGATGCAGATCACAGTTTTCATGTTATTTGTATGAAACCCAATTTAAATTTTCCATTCTCCATCCCAAATGTACCTTCATTTTGTACCTTAATAGTTAAATTAATGTATTTTATTCAAAGTGTAAAAAACTTATGAAAGTATTTTTAAGACTTAAAAGATAAAAGAGAACTTTACATTTCGTCTTTATTTCAGTCATTGAAAAATAAAAATCAAAATGTCTACCAAATGCCGAAATGGACATGTCTTGTTTATACATCAATGATTTTTACATATAAATGTTAGCTAACCTTCTTATTTTTATATTTATTGAATATTTATATATAATTCAAAGTATTACATATTCAAATTTTTTAAAAGCCAATGTTAACTTAGTTGTTATTTGTTTTTTTTTGTAGGAGAACAACAATCTGAAGAACAACAGGGAGAACAACAAGGTGAACAACAAAGTGAACAACCATCAGAACAACAACAAGAACCAACAACAGAAAGTAAAGAAGAAAAGCCTGCAGAAGAACAACAGGAAGCACAAAATGAAGAGAAGGAAGCAGAACCTGAACAAACACAAGAGGAAGAAAAAACAGAAGAAACAACTCAGGAACAAGCCGATGAAGATTGATCTAAATCTATCCTATAGTATTCATTTTAATATTGACATTATTACTCATTTTGGTGAAAATGACAAAAAAATTATATGTGAAATGGACCAAGCGTGCTCTTTACAAAGAAATGTGATAACAATTTGTTGTTCTCCTTAGGCATCTCAAGTATACTTTGTAAATTTATCATTGAATTTATTATATTATTTTATTAAGAATAAATGTTATACATCCATTATCGGAATTTTGTTGTTGATATTGTTATGTAGTAATTGAAACTAGACTAAACCTGCCAGACAAACATGTACACCTAAAAATCATACACTTAACATAGATTAGTGAACTATGAAGCAGACAGACATGTGAATATTATAATCATATAACTCATAGCTGTAAGTATCCAGTTATTGGACAAAACCATGGAAACTTAGCATAGACTAATAAACCATGCAAATCATACCATACACCATATATATAGTGGCCATAACTTATGGTATGTGAGAAATAGGCCAAACAGCAAAATTAAAACAATGAACCATTACAATCATTTCATACACCAACATTATTTGACTTATTGTTTCTGGTATCTGAGATATAGACTTTTCAACATTGGCTAGATGTATAGATGGAGGGTTGAGATTTCAAAAACATTGTTTAACCCTGCTGCATTTTTGCACCTGTCCCAAGACTGGAGCCTCTGGCCTTTGTTAGTCATGTATGAATTTGTTTCTTGTGTATAATTTGGAGATTAGTATGACGTCCATTATCACTGAACTAGTATACATATTTGTTTAGGGGCCAGCTGTAGGACACCTCTGGGTGCAGGAGTTTCTCGCTGCATTGAAGACCCATTGGTGGCCCTCGGCTGTTGTCTGTTCTATGGTCGGGTTGTTGTTTCTTTAACACATTCCCCATTTCCATTCTCAATTTTACTTGGCCATGGATACAAAGGTAAGATAAATCCTGACAGACAGACATGTTCATCTTCTCATCAATCCTTACATCAATTACAGCTGATCTGTTGCTTATGGTATCTGAAAAACAGACCAGAGAGTTGTCTCATTGGCAATCATACCACATCTTCTTTTTTTGTATATATACAAACCATTTTAAAAACTTAACATTGAGCATTTAACCATTATCCATAAAAATTAAATCAAAGACAAAACCTGGCCAATTGGACATGTACATCTTACATTTATTCCATACACCAATTATAGTTGAAATATCACTTTTAGTATCTAAGATTTGGACTTGACCATGAAAACTCTTAATAAGTGAGACAAGAGTAATTTACAGAACAAATAAAAACAACACAAATTAAGCAGTCTCTGAACCATGCAAATGATTTATACGACAATGGACATCTCACAGACATTCTCATTTCTGAATATTTGTACCTCCTGACATAAAAGAGCTTTATACAAATAGTTACACCATCGACTCCAGATAGTAATTTTCTGTTTCCCATTCTGCAACTTTCTGGAATTTTATGATTCATTTTTAGGGATTCTAAACACCTAGGTTTGTGTCGGAGTTCCAAAACAAACATGGCAACTGAAAACTTTACCTTAACATTATTAGGCCCTTTTTGAGAAAGGAGGGAACAGGTTTATGAGACACACACAGTGTACCTAAAAGCAAACATGGATACTTTTATTTGCAAACCCCTTGGTAGAAGCATCTCTCCTCTTCTTTAGGGGTGTTTTGGTGTTTGAGAATCGCTGGCCATTTCAAACCAAAAAAAATATGTGCTGATTCTCCAACAAGAGCAACAACTGCTGAGATTTAAAACAAGAGGTTTATGCACAGATAAAGTGATATGTCTTCTGGGTTAACATTCCTTTAACATAGCCCATTTGAATTTCAGCTCAGTGCTTGGAATAGAACAAATTTATTTCATCATAGTGAAAAAAATCCACAATTAATGCTCCAGCCATGATGTATAAACCTTATAAAACAAGTTGTGGTAAGATTACAGGAGACAACTATACACCAGCAAATTATGTAAATGGAAGCAGCTATAGGTCACTGTACAGCCTTCAATAATAAGTAAATCAAACACTGCATACATGTAGCTAATATTTAATGACAACTGGTATCTATGATAAACAGATTCTCTTGTTTGAATTGTTTTAGATTTTGTGATGCTGGGGACTTTATTGGTTACTATGTGGTATGCTCATTTTAGAAAGCGATAACATTAATTTTACATGTCCTTGTATATAAATGTCCTTTTGACTTCTGGAAAGTTGTGTCACTGGCATTCATACAACATATGCTATCCTTCACTTACAGCAGAGTAATTCAACCTTGATTTTCCTAATACAAATTGTCCACTTCATTTTGTATTTGTAAAACTGAATTTCGGGACAATTTTTATTTAGGAAAAACATATTGTGTACAGTGATCATCATGTCTGATCATCTCCCTTAGTATTTGTTTGTTCAATCTTTGTTTTCTCCTTGAATAAACTAATCATAGATACTAGGATTAAACTTTGTATTTAAGCAAGATGCAGGTTTCGTCTACAAAAGACTCATCAGTGACGCTCGAAATCCAAAAAAGTTAAAAAGGCCAAATAATGTATGAAGTTGAAGAGCATTCAGGACCAAAATTCCTAAAAGTTTTGCCAAATACAGCTAGTGGTAGAAAAGCCTTAGTATTTCAAAAATTCAAAAGTTAATTTATAAATATGACCAGATCAATGATAATTCGTGTCTGACTGCTGGGCTGGTGAGACCCTCTGGGAATTAAAACTCCAGCAGCAGTGGCATTGACCCAGTGGATTTTCTTGAGAATCTTCATGCTAACATGATGCTACCCATTCACAAATAAATTGAGGTGTATATATAGACATTCTACAATCTCTCTGTTGTAGGCACTTTTCTGGTTCACATTAATAAAAACATCACAATAATTTCTGAATTAACAGTTTACTGGATTATTTGGACTTTGATGCTTAGTTTGTGAGAGGAAAGACCAGTAAAAGCATGCCATATACAAATAATGTGTAATTCTTTTTATTCAAATGATTTCTATCACTCATTTTATTTATATTTAAACAAAGTCATATGCTTATTATAACAAACAAATGCAATCAATTTCATTATTTTCAAAATTGATTTAAGTAAACATTAAAGTACTGTCCAGTCATTATTTATTGTGGGACACCAGTTTTCATGGGTAATTTTAATATTGAAATGTTCAAAGAAGTACAAATAATGTATAGTATTGTAATACATGGAATAAAATATCCACAAATATAATTGAATATATAGTATAGAATTGTGTGATTGAATACACAGTCTGAATCAAATTGAGATTCTATGCCCACATTTCACCTTACAAGGTTATGTTCTAATAATAATTACCTCTACAAATAAAATTAATTTTGATGGTATGTACCAATTAGACAAATCCTAATAACCCCTAAACTAGTATTTTTGAAATAGTTAGTTTTCCTTACCCTGTATCAAACTAATGAAATCATACTTCTAGCTATATATATAGTGAGCCAGTCATTTTATTTAAAAAGTAGAATTTATAAAAAAAAAAATTATTATAAAATATGCAGATATGATAAGTTTATCAAAATATACTTATGTTTGTATCCAGAATCATTATGCAACTTAAAATAGATTAACCTAGATATAAACATGGTTAATGCTAATGCATAAAAAAATCATGTTCTACATCATACATGTATGTTTTTGGCATTAAAATACAATAGCTATTGCACAACCTGATACAGTCTATTTTTTTTTAAATCAGCTGCCAAACTATGTTGTTCTGAAAATCATAAAATTAATCTGAATCAGATGATTCTGAACTAGAATAACTCCTAAATCTCTTGCGATGTTTTCTTCCTTTCGATCTCTCTTTATATATTTGACTATCATCTGGACTACGGTCATCTCTACTATCTGATTCACTCTTTTCAAATTTTCTGTCTGACAACCTGTCCCTACTAAATTTTTCATCAGCTCTTAGTTCAGAGGAACCATTATTGTCGTACGCATCAGAATCTGATTTCCTTTTCTTTCTTTTAAAGTTCTGATGAGATTCTGATTCGGAAAATTCACTTCTACTACTTTCATGATATTTCTTATTATGTTTTTTATGGGAGTATTTGTTCAAACTATGATGTTTTTTAGACTGCTTATGTTTGGTTCTTTTCGATTGGGACTCAGATTGATTGTCATATTTATCATTTTTTGAACTACGGGTTTCTGAATGTTTTCTTTTTCTAGATGAATTGTCAGAATCTTTCAGTTTATTGCTTTGATTATCTGATTCACTATCACTGCTATAGTCTGGCGCTTTTGTCTTTTTTCTTTTTGAATGCTTTTTATGTTTTTTGCTTCTCTTATTCTTACTCTCTGATTCAGAGTCGGAAGTGTAGTGTTTTTTACTCTTTTTTCTCTTTTCTTTTCTCTTATGTTTCCCTTTCTTTTTCCTGAAAAAATAAAATTTTGAAAACTTTGAAATCAAACATAAATATAAAAATATTTCAAAATTAGACAATTAAATTTATTTAAAAGCACATGGTCTACCAAATTTAAATTACTTTTTGAGACGATGCATTTTGATAACGATTCATAAAATGATTTCAAACTTTACTCATTTCATTTACTGTAAATTCATAAATTATTCGGCGTTTTCCATTTGCCCCGATCTGCATTTCATTTGCGCCGATTTTTTCTTTCATTTGCACCGATTTTTTTTTTCATTTGCACCGATTTTTTTACAGGTAAATTACAGGTGAATAGATATAAGAAGATGTGGTATGAGTGCCAATGAAACAACTTTTTTTGTTTTCGGTTAGCCACTTGTACAAATGAAATGAATTTTCAATCATAACATGTATATATATAGCTGTTGTCCCCTGCTCACCACGGGGAGATGGAAGAAGGACCACAAGAAAATCTCCAGACTTTTTCTTTGACCGTACCCGTGGTTCATAGCCTCTGACTTTCGGTCATCTGCCACGTGGTTATGCTCGTTTTGTGTTTTGATAATAGTCAGACTATCAGAATTGGTGGTGACTGGATTTACACGATTGTATGGTTCATTAGTAAGATATGTTTTAGGACACTGACCTTCCGATATGTATGATCGTCACTGATTAAAGAATTGACTCCTCGGCTTAGTTTCATTGTACAATATGTCCATCATGTTTCAACGAAGTTCCAGAACAATATGAATCAAAATTAACTAATTAAACATAAGTGAACAACATTTATAACCAGATTTTACCAATGGTATAGTACATGTACAAGTATTAACTTACCCGTAAATCTAATAAGAGCAAATATAAAATCGGTGCAAATGAAAAAATGAAATCAGCGCAAATGAAAGAATGAAAATTTCCAAAATCGGCGCAAATGTCATACGCCCAAATTATTGTGTGCATTTTTAATTGCGATTTTGGCATTTAAGAATAAAATGCAACTTAATTTTTGCAATACCAGAAAAAATCCTGTTTAATTCATATAAAAACTTCAAAATCAGAGTTTAAGTTATTGCGATTATAACCCTGTTGCATTTTTGCAATAATAAAAACATCAGAATAATTTCTGAATTATATAAACTATAACATCTCCTTCTCATAAACCTTAAAATGATGAATCACACCCACTGATTTGAACCAGACCTTGTCTGACAAAGGAGTAGGTCCAGTAAGACCCCTTTTCGGCCCCAAAATATAGCAGTTTTACAAAATTGTTAAAATGTAAACTTTAGTTTTTATTGGAAAGTTAAATGCTTCTGCTACATACATATGGGCTGTTTTTGAGAATAC
Organism: Mytilus edulis; assembly: GCF_963676685.1. Lineage (NCBI taxonomy): Eukaryota > Metazoa > Mollusca > Bivalvia > Mytilida > Mytilidae > Mytilus > Mytilus edulis. The sequence continues at coordinate 58,475,290 of NC_092348.1, forward strand.
AATGCACATATATCGGGTACTTGCATCATTAAGTCATGCTAAATTACTGAAATCTTCACAATTTTAGCATTTTAGTTAAATTTTTAGATAGTTTCAATCTAAAATGAAAGTGGCTGCATTGTGTTCATTCTTAATATTAAGTTGTATTTGATGATAATAAATAACATATATATAAAGGTTGAGGATGAACACGGATGCGGCCACTTTCATTTGTGACAAAAACCATCTGAAAAGTGACATTTTTTTGCATACATGTATTTGATAGATTTTTCATATTTGAGCTTGAATCGGAGCGTTTTTAATGACTGAAGCAGTTAAAATCTTTCACATAAACTAATTGAATCAAGTGAAATAGACACGTAAGTGTTTAAAAAGTGTCCATAATCTTTCGTCAGATGAACCTGAAATTTGGGGCCAAATTCTGCCCTTACCGGACCTACTCCTTTGACATAAAAGAGCAGTATGTAAATTCTGTAAAGTCTTGCCCCATTACTTTTTCTCTATTCATAGCAGTTTTCAAGATGATAGACAAAACTCATCATTTTACCCCTATGTTATATTTTTACCCATGACAGCCTTTTTGGGGGTTTGTAGGGAAGGTCAACTGACACATTTTTTATACTTGGCCCATTAGTTTTGATTTTAGTAAAAGTTAAAGATGATGAAAAATGTATGCCGAGTGATGAGAAAAGCTCACTTGTTTTTTCAGCCAGGTGAGCCAAAAAAGGATTTATAATGAAGTGACTCAATCTTACGTTTTCTTTGGTTTCCTGTGTCTTTCTTCATCCTCAGATCTGTCACTGTCAAAATGTTTAGGATACATTTCTTTAAAACCACTATGACCCCATCTGAAATAATATATACAATAACTACACTTTTGTCATTCTTAAATTATTAACTATTCATATACAAAATTTTCCCATTGTACTTACCACATAAATACTTAAAGCTGGGAAGTCATGGAACTATTTTCACAAAAAAAATATTACTGAAATGTTCATGAGTAGCTACATTTTGATTGTGCAGTTTTAAGAACGTCATATTTTAATCAATCAATCAAAGATAAAAAGAATACAGAAAATATTACATAAAATACACATCTGACAGAGATTTATACATAAAAAATTAATTTAATAAAATGTTCAAAATTTCATTACAAACTCCACCATAACGTCAATAATGGGAGATAACTCTAACCATATTTGCTGGATAAAAGATTGAACAGTGAATGAGAACTTCTTTATTAGTACAAATTATTTGCTGTTTGCATTATTCTCTACTCTCTTTTAGTGACATTCATTATTTTTGTTTTCAGTTCTATGATTTAGCATTGTGAAAATATGGCTAAAGGTGAGAAGCAAATTGAAGGAAACTTGTTTACACCATGAAAAATTGTGAAGTATTCTATGGAACCATGTTTCTAGCCTGCTATTGATATTGTCAGAAAAATATAGTAATACAAATAATTGTTAATTGCCAAAAAGTAAGTTCATATATCAGTAGAAATTATATATTGAATTTTTTTTTAATTAAGTAAGAATAGAATTTTTTGAGGTTAGATAATAATCTTGATAAAGCTTCTATCCAAGTTTCAAAACATTCAATTAGGGTTCAACAAATTATTAATGTCTTGAAAGCGATATCCAGGAATGTGAATATTAACTGCAAAAAATACTGACTCCATTAATTAGTAATTTGAATACTGAAAACTGAAAAAGAATGTTTTCAAATTTTTGATTCAGGCATTATCTCTTTATCACAAAAAGCCCCTTCCAAAATTATATATACCCCGGTAGCTTTAAGAGTTATGACAAATTTTTATAGTTAAAAAAACTTCTACTCAGACTGCATCAATATGTTAACTGCATAAAACTAAGTCAATGTATCAAAATCTTAAAAAATACCCCCAAAATATCGTCAAAATTTTGACTCACCATTTCTTAACTATAAGTAAGCTTCTTCCAAATTTTTATAATATTTTATGAAGATTAGATTTATGTAAAGTTATTGGTGAAGTTGGTGAAGTCTAAAAAAAACTTAAACCCCACACTTTATCTTTGGAAATGTTTTAACTGCACGTGCCAAGAAAATACATGGAAGTCCATTTATATTCTACATGTTAGTACTGTACACTATGTGAATAAAATGCTTCACTGAGTGCAGCCTGAAACAACCGCAGAAGTTAACGTTTAACCCTAAGCCGATGGGGCAAATTTTGATACGATATTCGAGCTTGATACTGACTGAATTTTGATGTGATCAAATTTTTGACATAAAATAGGTTTCTGACACAAAATAAATATGGTCAGATTTTTTAGATTTTGCAAATTTATATAGCAATACTGTGCAACGTTTGAGCAATACTGTGCAATTGAAGATTTCTTCTTGAAACTTTTCAAACTAGATGTGTCAAAGCGACACGAATGGCCCCGTCTCAAAAATTTGGAAAATCTGCAATTTCAATAACACATGTGGACACAAACAGGATGGTAGTCCAACATATCAACAAGAGGCTGTCACAACGACAGCAAACCGGATTTATTAACATTTATTTGTGTCCTGGCAATATCACAAGAACCATTACTGATGAATGTGAAAGTGAAAATCGTCAATATCAAATTTGACCTCCATTTTGTCATCAGTATCAACATATTAAAATTTGAAAAGCTTAGATTGAATGGTTCATGAGTAAATGCAACAACGTGAATGGAAACGCCATTTTACGATCTTTCAAGAACCATAACTCCTGAACGGTAAAAGTCAAAATCGTCATTATTGAACTTGACCTCTATTTTGTCATCAGTAACAACATATAAAAATTTCAAAAGCTTTGGTTGAATGGTTCATGAGAAAATGCACGGACATCACTGGAAACACCATTTTTCAATCTTTCAAGAACCATAACTCCTGAACGGTAAAAGTCAAAATCGTCATTATTGAACTTGACCTCCATTTTGTCATCAGTAACAACATATTAAAATTTGGGAAGCATTTGTAGAACAGTTCATGCGTAAATGCACGGACATGACTGGAAACTCCGTTTTTCAATCTTTCAAGAACCATAACTCCTGAACGGTAAAAGTCAAACTCGCCATTATTGAACTTGACCTTCATTTAGTTGTCAGTAACAACATATTAAAATTTTAAAAGCTTTGGTTGAACGGTTCCTGAGTTAATGCACGGACACGACTGGAAACTCCATTTTTCAATCTTTCAAGAACCATAAACTCCTGAACGGTAAAAGTCAAACTCGCCATTATTGAACTTGACCTTCATTTAGTTGTCAGTAAGAACGGTTCCTGAGTTAATGCACGGACACGACTGGAAACTCCATTTTTCAATCTTTCAAGAACCATTACTCCTGAACGGTAAAAGTCAAACTGACCTTCATTTAGTTGTCAGGAACAACATATTTAAATTTTAAAAGCTTTGGTTGAACGGTTCATGAGTTAATGCACGGACAACATTTGATTGCCGCCTGCCCGACCGACCGCCCGCCGTACATCCCCAAATCAATAACCGACATTTTTGTCACAAAAATCCGGTTAAAAATCAGCTCAACATCTGGAGGCGTATACAAAAAAAAGTCTGCATAACTGTGATTGTCAACAATATTCACAAGTTTTAAACCCCTCCTTTTGGCAAAAATTAGCTAGGCCGAACGAAACTTAAACTTGATTTGAAACTCATCATGAGTAACTCACATACCAAAATTCAGCCCAATATCTGAAAGTGTTAAGAAGAAAAGTCTGTATAACTGTGATTTTCAACAATTTATCAAAGTCGATAGCCCATAATTTTGTCAAAAATTAGCCGAGCAGAACAAAACATAAACTTGATATGTAACTCATCATGGTTAACTCACAAACCAAAAATCAGCTCAATATCTGGAAGAGTTTAGAAAAAAAGTCCGTATGACTGTAATTTTCGACAATTTATCAAAGTTCAAAGCCCGTAATTTCAGCAAAAATTAGCAGAGTGAAACAAAACATAAACTTGATATGTAACTCATCATGGTAAACACACATACCAAAAATCAGCCCAATATCTGAAGGTGTTTAGATAAAAACTCTGTATAATGGTTTGTTGCGGAATGACGGAATGACTGAATTTCGGAATTACGGAATTACAGAATTTGGGACAAGGGTAAAACTATATGGCAACGACAACTTCGTTGCAGGGCCATACAAATTTTGAAAAAATATGAAGTTATTGTCCAGAAACCCATGTGTCTTAGGAAGACGTCATCATACCATGATACAATCTCAAAGTCTTTTTTGCAGTTGTATAAAAATTAAGGAACACTATTACAATATACCTATCAGGATCATTTTCTTCTGCTTTGTAAAGCTGTCTTAGACAAAAGGTACTCCCAGGTTCTTCATCCATATGAGCTCTTTTACTTTTTCTACTGGAAAAATCATCATTCATGTCTTCTCTTTTATCCTGAAGAAAGGAATATTTGTTGTCTTTCTCAAAATCTTTTGTTCGATGATGTTCCTTAAGCTTCCACATGTTAGCCTCCTCAACGATCTAAGACATAAGACATAAGACATAAGACATTTTATTTCACTAAAGCCCCCACATGGGGTATGTTAGTACAACATTTTTTAACAAACAATAAAGGTGTGAACATATTTACATTAGAACAACATGGTTAACAAAGGTGCAATAATAGTATATATAATTAATGCAGATATTTGACAGGAAGTACAAATTATAGTAACATGATTAAGCACATGTATTAAAAGGTTTTAATAACACTTTTGCAAAATTTTGCTATTCCAGTAAGTGTAAATAAATCTGATGTATTCATCAATTCTTTAAATTTTAAAACATTTGGGTTATTACATATATATTTAAAGGTAAAAATTTAGCTCTTACATTGTTGAAAAAGGTACATTTGAATAAGTAATGAAACTCATCACCAAGTTCATTAGCATTACAAAGATTACAATGTCTTTCAGTTCTATCAATATTAAAAAATCTGCCCGTTTCAATGGGCAATTTATTACTAAGGCAACGGAATTTTACATAAATACATTCTTAGATCAGATGGTAACACCTATAAATATTTCTCAAAACAAAAATCAGATTTGTATATCTGTAATTAAGACATTTTGCAGAATTCATAACATTATTACTCCAGTTCAACAAAAATTTATCACTTAAACATTTCTCGACATTCTTACTAATATTATCAGATTTAGCAATTATTTGATCATCCCACATTCATATAAAGTTCTTTTAATTTCTAACAACCATTTAGAGTGATAGATACCCCTTTTACTAAGGTGATACAATATAGAATACAGTGTACATGTATATGAATTTTTTTCTCTTTTACCATACATGATACGTTGCCAGAAACCAACCATTCTAGCTTTAATTAATATGTAATGGTATTCTACCCAATTCTCCATAAATCATACAATGTCGTTGAATGAGCAGTACTTTTTTTAACCTTCAAAATTATTTTACAAAATTGCATATGTAAGTTTTCTATAATATTACAATTTTCAAAACCCCATACTTCTGCACCATATAAAAGCAATTTAATACACACAAACTTTCATATTGCTGAAGACTGCACATTGACCTACAGTTATCTTCTCTTGTTAATTTTTATCTCTGACATTGAGTTACCATGGTTACTCATCAATGTATTCCCATATCTTTTCTATGAAAGACAGCCATTCTCCTAGAGAAGGGGTATCAAAACTCAATATAAATCTTTAAAAGTATTAATAATTATAAATACCTTGTTGTGACTACCAACATGTCTAATGTAATTCCTCAACAATGTTTTTGCTGCAGAATTTGTCATCTTGTGGAATAACAACTTCTGAAAAATAACGAGATTTTCATTCCATTTCAAGGCTAAGTATACATGGTATACATGTCATATAAATAGGACAATATATCATATCTAAAAAAAATTAAATGCATTAGACATGATAGATATTAGAATTTGCTGAACTGCATCTGAATATTAAATAACTTGAAAGTAGATGTAAATACTAAAAAAATATATATAAATATAAACATCAACCATGTCAACAAACCATTGAAACTCATATTTTTGGTGGCCATGTTTCTCACACTTTTGTTTGTAATTGAAGAAATAAATGTCTCAGTCCGTTAATTTTTTATCATGGTTTTTAAAAATAAATGGGGAGTGTGTCAATGGGACACAGATGATGCTCCCGCTTGCATTTTACATTATAAAGGGACATAACTCATGTAACTCCAGAACAATAAAAGTGACACTATCCAACATTGTACTTGATCTGAGTTTTGTGGTTATAAGCATTGCTTATAAGTTGCATAAAATTTAGTTCTGGTAACTAAAGAAAATAGAAATGAAAATTCAGCAATTTTCCCATTTGTAAAAAGGCATAACTCTAGAATGGTTAGCTGCAGAATCGTAGCTCTTAGATCCTTATGTTATTTTTCACTATTTGCGAACCTGCAAATAGTGAAAAAATAACATAAGGACCTTAGAGCTAAGGTTCTGCACCTAAAGAACAGTACTAAAAGTGACGCCACCAAAATTCATAGTTGATCTGTGTTTTGAGGTTATAACCATCGAGTGTAAGTTTCATAAAATTTGGTTGAGGTAAACTAAACTTTATATAGAGAATGGAAACTAAATAATTCAGAAACTTTTTCATTTGTAAAGGGGCATAACTCTAGAATGGTAAAAGAGAGGCCAACATATAATTCAAACTTGGTCAGTGTTTTGTCGTAACAAGCATTGTGTATGAAGTGACATGTATATAACATTTGGTTGAGACAACATAAAGTAAGAGAACGAAAACCAATTTTGGAACATACAGACAGACAGACAAGGGTAAAACGGCTACTTTGAAGGCATGAAAATAATCAAACCAGATTAAACATTGTCATTGTTCTAAGCCAAATAAATATAGAAATATGTTCTTTAATCATGTGCATCATAGAAAAGTCTATGTCCTCTTTATAGTCCAAATAATTATGACGTCTAGGAAGGATAATAGTTTGTGAATTTCGCTTTGACGCCTTCCTGTCGATGTAAAGGCCCGTTTAAGGGAGTCCCATTGGGGGGTTTAGTCCGATTCCTGTATCCCGCTTACACTATATACATAAGCAATGCTCCTTTTTTCTGTAATTAACCTTGTCCCGCTAGATTTCAATAGGGCTCTTCACCGTTAGTTCGGCCATATTGGATAGGGGGCAGATTTTCATAATGGAGATAGAAATGGTGTGAAAAATACGGGAACGCATCATTCAAACAGAGCAGTTGCTTAGAAACATGCATAGGATTTCCGATACTTTCATACTATTTCCACCTCTTTCAAAAAAATCTGCCCCCTATCCAATATGGCTGAACTAACCGTGAAGAGCCCTATTTGCGTTCACGGCACAATAATTTGACTTTCAAATGTCACATTTACAATAAATCGGCAATCCCACATCACGCTTCTAGACCCCAATGAGACCCACTTCAAAGAAAGAAATAGACTGTCCTCTTCAACTTCACGACTTTTATTTCATAGCAAATGCAAACGTGACGACCAGTTATACATTTTTGAGAATAAAAATTACATTTTAAAACAAGCTTTTTGTCAAGCATAAAAAGTTATGGACGAGACGACTGTCATACTGTGGCTGAACTGGTATGTGGCCAAAACTACCAGTGGACGAAATGATTAATTACATATTTCATTTACGGTGCAGTCCGATGTGTTCGCGCACCTAAGACTTCTGACAGACAGCTCTAGGGGATAATTTCCACTGTATTTGTAGCCGAAACGTCTGAAAAGCAGTTTCAGCCAACTATCTACACAAAAACAAAAGTAGTAGTTTAAAGACAAAGGAGAAGGTGCAAAAATACCTTATAAAGGGATTTGGTTGTCCCGTAAAAACAAAAGGAATGAAGTTTTCACTTACGAAAATATTACGTTTGTGTAGAAAATAGTTGTCCCCCTTATACACACATTCTAATGACGTAGAGCGCCGTCTAAGGACGCATTCTACAAGCAGAAACAGGTGCTTGTGGATATTTATTTCATATGACAAACAAATAGAGTTCATACATAGTCAGGTAGCTTTTAATTCCCTTATATTTCTGAAATTAATCTTTTTTGAGATGGCATATTTTTGTATTTTTGTAATAGACATGATAGAAAGGGACCAACTAGGTGTCAAACTTGATTGTTCTGCCTGGCACTTACAAATAATCAGTCAAAATAATATTAATTATTACGACTTGAAAAGCTAACATTTTTTTACAGTGTCGATGTTATGTGTCAAGGCAAAAAACAACATATTAGCCTTTCAAGTCGACATAATTATTTGGACTACCTGGGACCAGAGACATGTGCCCTTATTCATCGCGGGTCCCTCTTCATATTATGATCTTATATGTTACTCTCTCCCCCAGATCTGCCATTGATTTGGAGAAAACAAAAATCTGCCATAGATTTGAGTTGTTTGGCGTTTGTAACGTCACATTTACCATAAATTAGGAATCTGCCATAGATTTGGAACCTGCCATTATGGCAAGCCAAAGTGGACAAAAAGAGCTATTTTCTAATATTAGAAAATCCTTTTCTAATATTAGAAAATCATTTTCTAATATTAAGAAATCATTTTCTAATATTAAGAAATCATTTTCTAATATTAAGAAATCATTTTCTAATATTAAGAAATCCTTTTCTAATATTAAAAAATCATTTTTTAATATTAGAAAATCACTTTTTTATATTAAAAAATCATTTTTTAATATTAAAAAATCATTTTTTAATATTAGAAATAGCTTTGAAAGCGTTTGAATGAAAAGTATTACTTGGATAAAATAATAGTTTCTCCCTTTTAACTTTAAGCGTTTTATGACGTCATTAATTATCCTTAGTGCACTAATAATAAGAAATATGGCGGATGCCATCCTCCGAGTTGTTCGGGAAGCCAGAGCAGTCCTCAATACAGACAGTAGCAACTAACCAGCAGCAGGAATGGCAGATGACTTCGTGAGAACGACTTCTCAAATAGCTCTTTTTGTCCACTTTGGCTTGCCATATGCCATAGATTTTAGTCCTACATATATATATAGTCAGAGGCGGATTTAGGGGGTGGGGCCCCCACTTTTCTGGGAAAAATTTGGTTGATTATAAAGGGAGTCACTGAAGCATGATCACAGCGGGCCCCCTCTTAGGCAGTCAGTGGGCCCCCACTTATGAAAATTTCTGGATCTGACACTGATAGTACTGACTACTTTCATTTGGCCAACCAATGAACTATTCTGTTTTTTGTTGTGCCAACATTTGTATATATGTTTCAGTTTGCCCAAGGTTTTAAGTTGAAAGATGGTTTTTAAATGTTGACCTAGTCCATATAATTATGACATTTTTATGACTTTTTAAAAAAAAATTAGACGGCTTTCTGTTCAACCTAAATTGTAGCCTGTAGCCAGTGTAGGAAGTCATAACAGCAAAAATAAAAAATAGCTTTCTTGACGTCATAAATATTTGAACAAATGACTTATTGTTGGCAATGTATCATCACACATGATGATAGTCAACATGGTTAATACAGACATAATCGACAGAACCCAATTTCAGTTGTTTTGGCACAAAAGGTTAACATGATTTAATATCTAAACGTCCATATTAATTTCTTATCACTGAAGCATTTAAATGTGATAAGGACAAGAGCTTGTTTTGTTCCAGAATTAATATTTTTTCGTCCAGTCCACAGATCTGCATCACTAATATATATAATCATTGCTAATTGAAAAAAATAAATAGAAGAAAAAAAAATGAAACAAAATTTAAGTTGATTTGATTTGATTGTTGGACAAAATAAAGGGTACATATAGACATGATAGAGTAAAGATCTTAGAGTATTTTAAAAAAAGGGGAGGGACAGGAGGTTTTGGGTAGATCTTTATAGAGTAATATTTGTTGGTTATGTTTTCAGTTTATTGCTCTAAGTACATTTTTCTTTCATTTTTACATAGGTATGGCAAACATTGGTGATTTCAGTAAGGAATCATTGTTAAATCAAGCACAGAATGTATGGTCAATGTTGGATGAGATGGCAGAAAGTAGTCCAGAAAAGTACAAAGAATTTATCGATAAACAGATGAAAGAAGCTAAGGAGTATATGAAACCACCAGAACCAAATATGTGTGTGCAGAGTAGTTTACAGGTAAATGAGCACCAAAAATTCTCATACATGAAAATTCTCATATATGAATCTGTGGTAAAATTTAATAGAGACCTGACAAAAATGCCTTTGAATGTTAAGGTTATTTTTGAATATAAGTTGTTTGTCTTGTCTTTTCAGAAGTTGCCTTCTTTTTCCATAAATTGTCATACTCATTTTCCTTTTTAGTGAAAGAAAAAATAATTTTTAACAACAATTCTATGTGAAAATATAATGATTACACATGTCAGAATCATTCTTCATCTCACCTGATGGCAATTTTTTTCAGATGTAACAATAGATTTTTGTTATGTGAAACAAAACTAAGTAAGGGGTTTAAATTAATGGAGGATCCAGGTCCATGACCTTTTAATTTCAAAGATGGACCTTTAACTTGCAAATGATACCTAATAGGCCTATATAGTCCTTCCATTTCTAAAGGTTATTTTGACACCTAACCTTTCATTTTCAAAGGTGGACCTTTTATTTGAAAATCCAAAAGTCATGGACCTATCATCTCAGTTGCTAAAACTTTTTGAACACCAAGGCTGTCTATTGTTATATTTCTCAATTTGTTTTTCTTTGAATTTACGTCTATTGCACTGTCTAATATTTGATAGGTTTTCTATATCTTTCTCCATATATATATTATGTTTGAATCAAAAGATACTTATAATGATATATTATTCTGACATGTGTTCTGATAATATTACAGGCACCAAAGCAATGGAAACTGTATATAAATTTCTGCAGTTGGCAGCGAGTACCAGAACCTAAAACCACAGACGAATCTATACCAGTTATTGGAACTGATCTTCAGAAAGAAAAAGACGGTTCAGGTATTATCCTGGTACCTTTGATAACTATATATTGTCATTTATTTAGTTCTTTATAAAACACATCTCCACACTATGTAAATACTGGCGTGAATAATCTGAAATCTTAAACCTAGAATTTTTTTTTTTAAAGATGCTTCTTGAAAAAAGTAAAAATTCTGAACTCTGAGGAAAATACAGAATTTAAAGTCTGTAATCAAATGGCAAAATCAAAAACTTGAAACACATCAAACAAATAGATAACAACTGTCATACTTCTGATTTGGTACATGCATTTTTTAATGTAGAAAATGGTGGATTAAACCTGGTTTTATAGCTAGCTAAACCTCTCACTTACTAGCACAACTGTCTGTTTGCAGAAGGTCTAAGGATAAATTATATCTTTTAATATCAGTTATATTGTTATACATGTAAATGTAATTGAGTAATTGAAATAAAAAGTATAAACTCACTGTTTTTCAGTTTTAAAAGTGTAAAATATAACTGCCAAACATGTGTTACAAATTATATAATTAGTTACATGCTTTAATAGAGGTGAATCAAGTACAATATGTTATTCGCATATGAAAATTACATGTTTTAGAATACACCAAAGAAACATAATTTTAATATTAAATATTTGTAAAAAAAAATTTTTTTTTTACAACATCCAAGTACATGTACAATATGTTCATTTGCAACATTTTCAATTGAAAATATAGGAATATCTGATTATGTGTAAATTAACATAATTAATTTCTAGTGAAGAATTAATGTTTAACCTGTTTTTATACCTAAAGTACTTTTAGTTTAAGCTTGACCAAAATGTGCTTATTTTTAGTGCCTATCTTTTTTAATAGATAGATATTTCTTTTTTTTAGTCTTGAAACTATTTAGAAATTGATTCAACTGTAGAACTATCAAGATGAATTTTGGTAAAATAAAATAAAAAAAACTATTTTCATTTTACAAATAAGAATATCCATATATTGAAGCCTAGCATGGACACCATGGACACAGGATAAGATTTTAATCAGATTGAAGATATAGATTAAGTTATTTGAAATTATTATAAGATAACTTTCGGCCATTGAATTTTTAATTTTATTTATACTTTTTAGATACAGTGATAATTACTTCCGTTGCATTTAATCCAAAGATAATCGAAGAATGTGGAAAACAAAACACGACAGAAAGGGATTTGTTAATAAAACTAGCAATCAAATATGTTGAAAATCAGCATAACGTTCAGGTGTCTAGCAATTATCAGATACTTGGTGGAAATGTTGTGTTCAAAGGAAATATGGAGAAATTTATACAAGCATTTAACAAAAAGACTGAAAAAAGTGATAAAGAATTTGACGAAAATATGTCAGAGCTCCAAAAAAACTTTGCTCCTCTCCCTTCAGATGCAAAAGATACAATATTAAATAAATTTGCTAATATTGCTGTTAGTGAGGACACGGGTAAATGTGATCCTGTTACAAAATCACAAAATAGCTTTGATTTTAAAATGCCCTCATCAGATAGTGGAAAGAAAAAGAAAGGTTTAATCGAAGAAATTTCAACATCAACTGTGAAAACTGCATGTCCTAAATATACATTAGAATGTGTGAAAGGATATAATAACATTGAAGAGATAAAAGTCAAAGTGATTTTAGATGGTGTTTCTAGTGTTAAAGAATGTTGTTTAGATATATCCAAGGTAAATATTGAAAATTAATGAGAAGCAGACGCGATACAAATTAAAAACAAATGTCAGCTGTGATCCGCTTTGTCATGTGGATGATGTACACCACACGTTAAGAAATCATGTTTAATTTTTATATGTCGAGTATGAATCATGTAGTTTAAATCTTTAATATCAAGGAGAAAATGTTTGAAATTAAAACATATGGTTATTGTAGCATATTGCCACTAAGAACTTTTTTATTCCTTATAACTACACATGTATCATAGATGTATAAACCCATATATGCCTATATAAAATATAAAGTATCCCCCTTATTTGTCTGACAACTTTTCAATATTTAGGATGACATTTTTATAACCTTGCATAAGTATTAATACTTTTAGTCTTTTAATGCTGAAATTTTCACACCAATTCCTCTATACAAAATATGACCACATTGCTATGGAAATACAACAGTAAGGGAGATAATTTTCATAATACAAACCTTGTAACGATAATTTTGTTATATATGTAATCATGGTAATTGCTGTTCCTGAGTCTATTCTTTACATTTTACAAGTTATTATAAGCTGGGAATCATTGGCTACTGCATATGTTTATCCATCATGTTTACTTTATTAATTAAACTTATGCATTTTTTTCTTAATTTTAGGATGATATGAAATTAGAAGTAGATGACAGATACAGTTTACATATAAACTTTCCACATCACGTTGTAGATGATGAAGCATCAGCTAAATTTAGTAAAAAGACATCTGTTTTAACTATTACTGTACCAATAGTAAAATAAAACTATAAAATCAGAATTTGCACTTTCTGCAGTGGATTAAATTATTTTCAATGAACTTTTGCCAGGCCCAATGATTATATATGGTCACTGTTGTTTTGAAATGTCTTTTTAATGTCACTACAATGGTGTTATTTAGCCAGACCATGTCTTCACGAGTGCACACGCTGAAATGTCTTGCCTTCTTTACTAACCATTGATATTATGTTGCTAGTCCTATATCATGTATATAAAAAGCTTTACTACAACTATAACATAAACTTAACATGATCCATGAAAATGAGGTCAATGTCATATAAACCAAATGAGAAATACATGTACACCTTACAATCATTCAATACACTTAATGTAGTTGACCTTTTGCTTATGGTTTCTGAGAAAGACTTGATCAAGAAAACTAAACATTGACCAATTAACCATTAAAATGAGGTCAAGGTCAGATGAACCATTCCAGGCAGACATGTATAGCTTACAATCCTTCCATACAACAAATTTTGTTCACTAGAATGTATGAGACATTGTAGTTTCAGAAAAACAGACCGAAACACAAAAACTTACATGTAACCACTGAACCATGAAAATGAGGTCAAGGTCAGATGACACCTGCCAGTTGGACATGTACACCTTACAATCATTACATACACCAATTATAGTTGACCTATTGCATACAGTATAAGAAAAACAGACCAAAACAAAACTGGAGGCTCTTAAGAGCCTGTATCACTCACCCGACTTGACTTGGGTTTTTACAATCATATAAACAAAAATAAAATTTGGCTACAAAGTAACAACACTTGACCAGCACCTCCTAAGAAAAGGAATATTCATGCTATGTTTGTTTTCATTCAATTCAGTGGTTCTCTAGAAGAATACTTTAGTATGCATTTCCAATAGGGTCCTATGTTAAACCAAGTTTCATTGGCGGCCATCTTGGATGTTTGATTGGCTACAAAGTAACAACACTTGGTCAGCAATTCATAAGGAACATTCATACTATGTTTGATTTCATTCTATTCAATGGTTCTCTAAAAGAAGACATTTATATGTATTTCCCATAGGGTCCGATGTTAAACCAAGTCCCCCGCTGGCCGATATCTTGGATGATGGATCGGCTACAAAGTAACAACACTTGGTCAGCACCTCAGAAGGAACATTCATGCTACGTTTGGTTTCATTCCATTCAGTGGTTCTCAAAAAGAAGTCATTTGTATGCATTTCCCATAGGGTCCTATGTTAAACTAAGATCCCAGCTGGTGGCCATTTTGGGTGATGGATCGGTTTCAAAGTAACAGCACTTGGTCAGCACCTCACAAGAAAATTCATGCTATGTTTGGTTTCATTCCATTCTGTGGTTCTCTAAAATAAGTCATTTGTATCGGTTCCCATTGCATATACATGTATTGCATACATACATAGTATTTAAGTTTTGTTATAACTAGGCACTTTTAAATGTATTGGCAAACATACTATTCCGAGCGGAGCGATGCAAATTTTTTTTGAAGGGTTTTGGAGCCACTGAAGGCCCAAGAAGCTCTACGGGAACAAATGAAGCAAAATCATGCTGTCTGGGTGTTCCGAAGACCCTTTCATAATCTGAAAATGAATTTTTGTTTTAAGAATTAATAGAATAGTTAAGTCTGTGGCTGCTGATTTTTTTATACTCATGATCAAGTCCATAACAAATTTACTAGATTTCAAAAGGAATGCAACACTAACAGAATACAGAAGGGCAATCAATGAACAAAAGACAAATAAATAAGAAACATTGAATCTAAAAAATCAGGGCTGTAAGTCTGTGGGAAAACAGAACGTTCTTCTTGCAAGACCGTGAACACAATTTGATATGGAGCCAAGGGTTTTAATTTGGTTTTGAAATTTCCTACATATAGTTACGGCCCTGTTAGGGAGCTACCATTTGATTTTTATGGGGGGGCTAGGATGAAATTTGAAAAAAATAGGCAGGACAGGAGTTTTGGGTAAAAAAAAAAGGCAGGATGAGACACTTGCAAAAAAAAAAAGTCAGGATGACAATTTAGGTAAAAAAAAGTCAGGATAAACTAAAAAAAAAAGGCAGGACCGAACAGAGTGAAAAATAAAAAGGCAGGACAGGGATTACAGCTAAAAAAAAATGCAGGACAAAATTTTTCATCCTAGCCCCCCCCCCCCCCCCCCCCCCCCCCCCCCCCCCATAAAAATCAAATGGTAGCTCCCTTAAAATAAAAGTGAGGTAAGGTTTCCTGAGACAATATACCTCAAGTTAAATGAAACCAATTTTCAGACATTTCAAGTATATTTAAATAATATTTATACTTTTGTTATTAAAAAATTTGGAAAGTGTTTCCCGATTTTTTTTTTGGGGGGGGGGGAGATGAATTTATGAAGAATCTGATGCCATCTCATACTTTAGATTCAAGAGCTGCTGAGTTATTTATTTATACATTGCAAGTCAGGTAATTCATTTTCAAACTACCACAGAACAATCCATTTATTTTTGTGATTATCAAGGCTGAGTAATATTTATTTTCAAAATCCTCCTCCCCCCCTCCCACACCAGAATATCAAATGGTCGGTGTTGCTAAACGGCGGAAACGGAAAGAAAAACGGGAAGGAAAACGGACAAAATATAAGGGGAGAAATGGAAAGAACTACGAAAATCGATAACGACTGAATTAACAAAATCATACAACAAATATGTTGACATTTGATCTAGGTCTGTGTGCATCTAAACAATGGGAACTCTCCAACATTATAGACTTGAATAAAACATAACAAAAATCACTCTATCTTTACTAAATATAAACCCAAACACACAAGAGATGATTAAAAAAGTCGACATTTAAGGGCAATCATTATTTGAAAAAGTCTACTTACTATTAACGAAACTTTGACTTGTATGTTGATCTTATCTTGTTGATCATTTTTGTTTATATAATTGGCATAAACACCAGTCATCAATACCGGCGTAAGGGAGCTACCATTTGATTTTTATGGGGGGGCTAGGATGAAAAATTTTGTCCTGCATTTTTTTTTAGTTGTAATCTCTGTCCTGCCTTTTTATTTTTCACTCTATTCGGTCCTGCCTTTTTTTTATTAGTTTATCCTGATTTTTTTTACCTAAATTGTCATCCTGCCTTTTTTTTTTGCAAAGTGTCTCATCCTGCCTATTTTTTTTACTCAAAACTCCTGTCCTGCCTATTTTTTTCAAATTTCATCCTAGCCCCCCCATAAAAATCAAATGGTAGCTCCCTAATACCTGAGCAAGATATTTGTGCATTTGCCCTTATTATCTCAAACAAACATGCATTACCTGAAAGATGATCTAACATAAAGTATGATCTAATATAATGCGTAATCAGATAGATTATTATAATATCATTATGCTTTTCTTAGAATATCCCAGATGCAATTATGTGGCGTCATTAATGATTACGCCAAAACATCGATAATTAAGGACATATTTAAAATGTTATATTTTGAAAAAAGGCCCCATATAAACTGAAATTTAACAGTTACATGAAAGCAGATAAAACACAATGTTGGATTTACTCATTCTTATGCTTCCGCAAGCAACTTCCGCCAGCAAAGAGTCGTGGTAAATTGGACAACATCAAAGAGGTCCAACAGGACGTTGCTTCTGTGGAATCTCAAGGGACTGTTATGGGTCAGGTGTTTTAAGTAAATGATATCAATGATATCTTGAATATTACCGGCTGTTTGGCCAGTAGAAACATCCAAACGTTCAGATGCGTAGTGTAAATTAAAGTATTATTTCGGTAAAAACAAAGAATAGAGAAAAATGAGTTTTCAGTTGTCTCACGGCGACTTTAAAAACTACCAATATAAATAAAAGTAAGTTTTAAATTTCAACTTTCCTCTAGTGTAAACGAATATAAATCCATGTCTATGTTGACAGGCGTCGCATGTGAAGCTGGATCTGTTCAGTATCTTTCCGGATCCACTGAGATCGCCCCAAATTTTGGTGGGATTTATGTTGATCAGCCTTTAGTTTTTATGTTGTGTTTTGTATAGTATTGTTTGTCTGTTTGTCTTTAATATAAAAAAGATGTGGTATGATTGCCAATGAGACAACTGTCCACAAGAGATCAAAAATGAATTTTCAGAGAAGAACTAAGCGGCATGCTTTTTAAAGCAGTGTGCAAAATTTGAGTTTGAAAACCTAGGATATGACTACGAATAACTAGATAAGAGCCCTGTGCAAATCGTATATCCATGTAGGATTCTAATTTTCCACCTCTCTTTTCACATCAATTCGTTATTATTGATTTGAAATTCCAGGAATGACTTATGTAATGCGTTTTCGACGTTAAAAAAAACCGTACTTCAGTATTGCTATCCAGCAAGAAAGGCTTTGTTTAGTTAGTGATTTTCTCAATTTTTACATAAAAATAAAATGTATTCAATTTTCTATTCTACTTCCCGGGTTTCCTTACCAGTTGTTGTCCATACATCATTGTCCCAATAGGTTTCTTGTGTTTTCTTTCCATTGGCGTTATACAAGAAAATATGCAACGAATATCACCAATGCAGAACCACGCAACAAGATACACATCACTCATTCTGATTCAAGGCAATTGAAAAAAAGAAGAAAAGAAAAAACAATGAAAATCATTTTTCCAAAATTTGATCACTTCACAACCCATCTATAGAATCGAAGCAAATGTCCATCTTTTTAGGTTGTATGTAGGTTTGTTTGTTGTTGTTGAGTTACTATCTTATTGACGTTTATCCTACCTTTTTTTCTTTCAAAAAAAACCCAGTCGAACAGACTATGTTGAATTGCATGAACGATGTAAGCATGACATTTAAGGTGGTACTCAAGGCTTTCACTAAAATTAATTTGGCTCGTTTAATTTTCATAAAATTCTGTCGAAGTATTTATTTTGACACTTTAACAAAATTTTTTTTTTTGAACCAACCGTTTTGCCAGAAAATGATTACACTGGTTATATAGCAATTTGACAAACACCAATTTTGATAATTAAGAAACTTAATATTCCTTTTACAACACAACGTAATTTTAAAACGTTTAGCTGACTTTACAGAGTTATCTCCCTATAGTGTTAGGTACCACCTTAAAAAAACATAGTCTCATCATCTGTTGCTAATTATTTCAATACTTTATGCTTTAAAATATTTTATTTTAAATGCATTCATCCATTTATCTTTCTTTGTAAACATATATTATACTATAAAAAAAAACAACATGTCTATGTAGATTAAACTGAGACTACTATAACATGTGTTATAGTAGTCTCAGGATTAAATAACCAAAACGAAAATATGCTACTCTTTTCTTTTTCCGTTTCCATTCCGTTTTCCGTTTCCGCCGTTTAGAAACACCCCCGCTGGCGACCATCTTAGTTCTCTAAAAGAAGTTCAAAATGTAAAAAGTTAACGACGACGACGGACGCCAAGTAATGAGAAAAGCTCACTTGGCCCTTCGGGCCAGGTGAGCTAAAAATTAACTATAACACCTGAACCATGAAAATGATGACAAGGTCAGATCAAATGAAACCTGGCTGCCAGTTGGGCATGAACACCTTACAAGTTCTTCCATACACCAAATCTTCTTCTTCTTCTTATGGTATCCAGTTATCCATCAGATTTTTGATGATTACTAACTGCTGCGCATGCGTAGGATAATAATAAATAAATATTTACAAAATAAGAGTGCCAAAAAATAAACAAATACTAACATGACTTGTGGTTAAAACTATTTACATAACTACTAAGTTTACTGTTCTATATTGTAGAGAACAGTAGGTGTCAACTGTTCTCTAAAAATATTTAGAGTAGGAGAAAGTACTACCTTTGGAGGTAGTACATTCCATTGTGTAATAGTATACGGGAAAAATGAATATTTGTAACAATCTTTAAATGTAAGTATATGTCTGTAAGTTTGTGGATGAAATTGTCGGGTTCTATTGTCTGTTGGTATGAGTAATGTTGATGGTACAGCGACAATTTGTTGAACAATTTTATAAAACATTATAAGTCTTGTTTTAAGTCTGCGTTGTTGTAGAGTAGGCCAATTTAAAGTATTGAGCATGTCTGTAACGCTACTGGTGTTATGATAACGATTACAGGCATATCTAGCAGCCCGACGTTGAACCATCTCAAGTTTATTGCATTGTTCAGCAGTGTGAGGGTTCCAAACCGAACAAGCATATTCTAGTTTAGGTCGGACAAGTGCTAGATATGCTTGAGACTTAATGTTTGTAATGGATGTTTTCAGATTTCTTTTTAGAAAGCCTAGGCTTTTATTAGCATTACCGATGATGTTATTTGTATGCTGTGTCCATTTTAAGTCTGATTGCAGTGTTACTCCAAGGTATTTTGCAGAGGAGACAGATTCTAGAGTGTGGCTGTGAAGAATGTAGTCGTGTTTGATGGTATTTTTCTTGTTTGAGGCAGTGAGAACTGTACATTTGTCTGGATGGAAAGCCATCAGCCAGTCTTCTTCCCACTTTGCGGCAGCATCAAGATCTTCCTGAAGGCTATCACAATCTTCTTGAGATTTGATGCTTTTGTATATGATGCTGTCATCAGCGAACAGTCTGAGTTTACTGGATTTCAAATATTCTGGTAGGTCGTTAATATACACCAGGAATAGAACTGGACCCAGAACTGTTCCCTGTGGGACACCAGAAGTAACTGGAGCAATGTCTGATGACTCTCCATCCAGTACAACTGTTTGTGTGCGGTTTGATAAGAAGGCAGAGATCCAGTTAAGTGTTTCATTTTGAATACCGTAGAAATGTAGTTTATATAAGAGTCTTTGATGTGGGACTTTGTCAAAGGCCATTTGCTTATAGTATTGGAGATATGGACATCACTACCAAAACCTCATAACCTTATTCACTGATCCATGAAATGAGGTTGAGGGCAGGTGAAAACTGTGTGACGGGCATGAAGACCTTGCAGGCTATGCACATACCAAATATAATTATCCTATTACTCATAAGAGAAATTAACATTACAAAAAACTTTTTTTTCGAGTACCGTAGTTCCTTGAATCATGAAAATGAGGTAAAGGAAGTGTGATGGAAGGAACTTCTTAACATAAGGCATCTATATACAAAGTATGAAGCATCAAGGTCTTCCACCTTCTAAAATACAAAGCTGTTAAGAAGTTAGCTAATGCAGCTGTTGAATCACTATCCCTATGTCAAGCTTTCTGCGAAAAATGAAGCAGACTTGACAAAAATCACTCTGATTCAAACAAAAAATTCTCTGAAACAGACATTATCAAGATGCTTAATTTTTTGATTGAAAACATGTTTGTTACGTTTGGAGAACATGTTTTCAACAAACTATTGGCATTCCCATTGGAACCAATTGTGCCCCTATTCTTGGTGAATGTTAATTTTATTCTTATAATGCTGACTTCATACAGAAACTTTTTAAGAAGAAAGAAAAGAAGTTAGCAGTATCCTCTCACTTCACTTTTATTTATACACTAGTAGATGATATTCTCTCGCTAAATATTTCAAAGTTTATCTGTCCAATCGAACTAGAGATAAAGGATACAACAGATACAGTAACTTCTGCCTCATATCCTGACAAACATCTAGAAATTGACAAAAAGGGTCGGTTAAAAACAAAATGTTATGAAAAAGAGATGATTTAAGCTTCCGAATTGTGAACTTTCCATTTAAATGTGACAACATTTCAGCAGCGCCTGCATACAGAGTATATATCTTCCAACGATATTCCCAGGCTTGTTTTTCCTATCAGGATTTCCTAGATAGAGGGTTACTGCTCACAAGGAAGCTACTTAACCAAGAGTTCCAAAAAGTGAAGCTGAAATCATCCCTTTGTAAATTTTACAGATACCATCAGAAGCTGGTTGACCATTGTTGAATAACCAAATCATCCCGAATGAGATGATAGCGGATATTGTTCCCTATGGTGTAACAACAATCTTGTTCCCTTTTTCACGAATGTGATCTACCAAATAAGAAGTATTACCAGGTTTGTACTAACATGAGCAATAAGACAGGTGCCACATGTGAAGCAGGATCTGCTTACCCTTCCGGAGTACATGAGATCACCCCCAGTTTTGGTGGGGTTCGTGTTGCTTAGTCTATTTTTTCTATGTTGTGTTTGTGTACTATTGTTTGTCTGTTTCTTTTTTAACCATGGGGTTATCAATTTATTTTCAATTTATGAGTTAGAGTAATTCCCGTTATCTTTCGCCCCTCTTTTAAAGAGACAACAGACCAAAGAGTAAAAAAAAACCAGCTCAAAACCACCAGGTCTTCAAAACATAGGAGTACCCAGAGGCAGGCCCCTACAAAAATGTACTAGTTCAGCAAAAAGGAATGTCACAACAAACTTCAAACATATAAATTAACGAAAATTAAAAAAATATACAAGACTAACAAAGGTCAAAGGCTCCTGTCTTGATATAGCATATAAATGTGTCAGGGTTTAAACATGATTTGTGAGATCTCAACCCTCCTCCCTTTAGTAGATAGTTGTCTCATTGTCAATAAAACATCACCTTATTTGATATAAACTATTTCCCAGTAAACATCTCCCTTTTTTGGCATGCACGTTGCAAATTGTAAAGATTACAGCTGATATACTCCACAATAGATAAAATACAGTCAACTATAAAAATTTGAAAACAACACATTAAATAATTTCATGCATCCAAAACGCTTTTCAGAGATTTACCTTCATCAGGAATGCTCAAAGCCAAACATTTGAAATCTGAGGGATGTTTAAGTACCGAAACAGTTGAAGACCTATATGACAAAACCACCTAAAACAAGCAGAGTAACAACTCTCAATTTTTGGAGTCCCAGTTTACTTTTAATAGAACCTTAGTAGTCAAGTGGTCCGATTACTTCATCTTAATTGACTAGGACAGCAAGTTTTGATGCTTTAGAGAGGGTGGTTCTCTCTGGGTACTCTAGATTTCCTCCGCAAATAAAATCTGACGGCTATGATATAGCTAATAGATGTGGGAAGATGTGGTATGAGTCCCAATGAGACAACTCTCCATTCTAATAACAATTTATAAAAGTAAAGTAAAGTACGGCCTTCAACATGGAGCTTTGGCTTAAACCGAACAGCAAGCTATAAAGGGCCCCAAAAATTACTAGTATAAAACCATTCAAATGGGAAAACCAACGGTCTAATCTATATAAAAACGAGAAACATGTATGAACTACATAAACAGATGACAACTACTGTACATCAGATGTCTGCTTAGTGCCATAAAACACCAACAATCAACCACTAAATCTACCTTTAATAAATGTTCATTGAGCTTGCAAGGTCCTTCCTTTAACAGATTTCAGTGCTCAATTGATTAACTCAAACTCATTTTTTTTTACACAGAAAATATTTCTTATTAAACTAATTCAAACATTTGTGTTCCATCAAAATGTCATTCAAAATTTGAAAAAAATATTGTCCATTTAAACATATCTGTCAAAATATGGAATATTTGGATCTTCTTCATTCTTCTCTAATTCAGATTCCTCTGGTGCAAGACACTGTTCTACCAACATTCTTGTTATATCACCACGTTCTTCAGTAAATACTTGTAATTCCTCAGCTGAAAAAAAAAAATTCAAACCATTAAATAAATTAAACCAATTAAAGTTTGTGTTGAACAATCTGAAACTTTTACTATAAAACATAAATGTATTGGAGGAGCTGTCTCTGGATCCTATCTTCTATACTGAACAGCAAACCCATTAAACCTACAATGGCAGCTGGGTGTTAAACCTTGGTCTATTTACTGGTACAAAGCTTAAGGTGGTACCCAACACTTTAACTAAAATTAATTTGGCTTGTTTAATTTTCTTGAAATTTTGACAAAGTACTTACTTTGACCCTTTGACAAAAATATGAAAAATTTAAAAAATTTTAACCAACCGTTTTATCAGAAAAATTACACTGGTTATATAGCAGTTTGACAAACACTTATTTTGATCATTGAGAAGCTTAATAATCCCTTAACAACACAGTGTAATTAAAACGTTTAGCTGATTTTACAGAGTTATCTCCCTGTAGTGTTAGGTACCACCTTAACTGATTGATTATAAGATAAGATAAATACGTTTATTGCAATAAGTACAATTATGCTATAGCATTATCATGTGTAAGTGACATGAAATTTATATTAATACATAGGTATACAAAACTGCAGAGAACATAATTAATTAACAATATGAACATTTTGTTAATGAAAAAGACAATTAGATGCATGTATAAAACTACGTTAATAAGAAAGTTCTGAGTTTCCAACTTTCACACAAAAAACACATCAAACAGTTTTTGTTTGAACTTGTAGTAGTGAATACAGTTTGTTGATATTTGGCCATGTATGATAATATTTTGAGAAGTATTTAAGTCTATATGCTGGACAAACCATAATCAGGATAATAAAGTGATATTCATTCTCTATACATTGCATATTACAACATTTACAAATACTACCCTGCCTTCATTGTTTTATGTAACGACCAGTTTCCATACAGTGGCGGATCCAGCCATTTTAAAAAGGGGGGGGGTTCCCAACCCAGAGTAAAAAAGGGGGGGGGGGGTCCCAACCCAGAGTAAAGGGGGGGTTCAAACTATATGCTCCCATTCAAATGCATTGATCGGCCAAAAAAAACCGCCACTGCCATATTTAGTTTTAATACACCAAATCTTAAAAAGACAACATGTTAACATTGATATTTTTCAATATATATTGTTCCATCTTAAAATCTGTTTTTATCATTTTGTACAATATTAGTTTTTCAGAGCTCTCTACAGACTCACCCAGGTCTGTTAAAATTGATCTAACAGACATTCATTCAAAATATCAAAATTTACATTAACATTCTCTTGTGCATACCATAAATAATTAAATCCAAGTTGAAAAAAGTAAATTACGAACATTTGTTGCCCAATTTTCTTTCCCATTTTTAGTTAGCAACTAGAACTTGATATATTTCATATACAATATCTGGTTTCTTGTTTATAATATTAACCCAGTATTTCAACAACTTTTGTTTCCTAGTAACATACATAGGTAAATGACCAAGATCGCCAATAATACAACAGACAGGCGTGTTTTTGGGTACTTTTAAAACAATCTACAAAATTTATAATGTACAGTTTATGTTGAATCCACTTTTGAAACCAACATAACCATTATAGAACAACATGGAATTTTTTTTTTTCTTTCAAAAAACTTAATTTACCACATTAATTACCCTTCTTGTTTAATTATAATCTAATCATTGATAATTAGGAACAGCATTGTTATTTAAAAATATACAATAGATCTCTGCTCCAATTATTGGTCAATTAACGTATTATTAACACTGTAGTAGACCGGTTATTTCTTCTGGACACTATCCAAAGGAGTTCCTGCCATAAAAAATAGGAATATCCTAAAAATAAATGAATATAATCGTAATGGTCAGTGAAAAATAATAGTATTAACCACATATTAACAAAAATGAAGATCTTTGTATCACTGCTAGGTAAGAAAAAAAGAAAATTCAATAAAAACCTTAAGTTTAAATTGATTTACTCTATAGGTTCACATCAAATGAATTGTTCCACTTTAATTATTTTGTTTATCCTAAATTTCAAATGATGAAATTTAGTGCCTAAATGGCACATTGAAAACTTTAAATATGTATTAATTTGAAGGACACATTTCCTCATTTAAGTCAATTTAGTATAACATAACATGATAAAAAAGACAAATAAGAAAAGTTTTGAAGCACAATTTGTCATTTGAAATGATTTCAGAATCTAATGGATTCTAGGTAATATTTGCTAAAGCGTCCACCAAAATGGTCAGGGGCAGATCCATCCATTTTTAAAGCGGGGGGGGGGGGGGGGGGGGGGGGGGTCCCAACCCAGAGTAAGGGGGGTTCCAACTATATGCTCCCATTCCATTCAAATGCATTGAAGTTAAAAAAAAAAGGGGGGTTTCAACCCCGGGAACCCCCTGGATCTGCCACTGATGTTGTTAATGGCTTAAACATTTGGAACAATGGAAATGAAATAACCATAGTCCTTTAGATTCTGAAAAGGCAAATTTCATATCTAGTTCTTACAATAAATATCAACTTGATCAATAAAAACATTCTACCTGATGCATGGCTTGTCAATTAAGAGACGATCTTAATTAGAACCTTTTTAGAGAAAAAAAGGTTAGAAAGATCAAAGGCATAAATGACCTGAGGGTTGCTCATAATATTTCTTACCATTGATGAAATGCATTTAATATGAAAAATAAAGATGTTAAAATTTAAATTCCAAAATCAAAGGGGTCACTTTTTAAGAAAATTTGGCTTACAAAAATGAGAACAACAATTGTTTTATAAGTTCTATAGGAACAGTTCACAAATTCATAGTTGTACAATGTGTACATTTAGAACATTTAAAAGATCTGGGTTGAAACTGATAAAAATGGTACAGACATTTTTTTTTGGCCTTACAATTTATGAGGTACTTAAACAAAAGTCTGAAAATAGGAAAAAAATCCTTGTAAAGTAGGTACAGTAAATTCAGAAATTATTGTGAGGTTTTTATTATTGCGAAAAATGTGACAGATTTGTAAACACCATAATTCAAACTCGCATTTTAAAATATTTTATATGAAGTAAACAGGATTTTTCTCAAAATCGTAAAAATAAAAATCGCAAAATTTTTTAAAAGTTAAAAAACTTAAAAGTTTAAAATGACAAAATCGCAATAATAAATGCATGCAATAATTTCTGAATTTACAGTAATTAATACTGTTTTAAAGTTTCATACATCATAAAAGTCTTGACATGATATAATAGGACACTAATACTGTTTAGTCTTATCCAGTTACCGTATATAATTCTTAAAAAAAATTTCCAAAAAAAAGCTCGACTTATCATAATCGCCTTATATGGTACATAGAGATTAATACATGGCCTTTTCCATATCAGCCTGGGTATCATCCCGAGACCCCCATATCAGCCCGAGACGGAGTCGAGGCGCTGATATGGGTCGAGGGATGATACCCAGGCTGATATGGAAAAGGCCATGTATTAATCGCTTTATCATATACTTCCGACAATAGTTTTATGTAAGGCAAATAAACTGTTAACAAATGCAACAACTAAAACAGGCAAAAACTTTATAAAGAAGTTAAGTTATGAATCAAATATATATTATAATTGTCCAACAACAGCATCTCTACCTCCATATATATGTATGGTAACATTTTGAAACATTGAAAATTAAGAAGAGTTTTATGGTCATTATTACTCCAGGTTTGTTGTACTACATGTACTATAAAATGATTCATAATTGCCAATGGCATTTGTTAACAAGTACTTAACCAGTAACTATCCCCACAAAAGTTCACGTTAATTTTGACGTCGTCATAAAAATTATCTGACGTCACAATGGCAAAGTAAACAATCGGTACCGGAAAAACCGGAAGTAATTTGCACGAGAAGCACTGTTATGGGTTTTTGCACGAGACGCCCCTGATATGGGTTATCAGACCGGGCTGATATGGGTTATCAGCCTGGGTGGGAAATTATGGCTTGTGTACTTCCGTTCGTTACACATATGCAAAAGCTATCATATTAATGCTAAGTATATGATAAAATTCAATAGCATATGACCAATATCAGATTGTAGTTTTCATTGAAATTACATTTGTTTCATTCCAAATACACCAGTTTTTTAAATTCACGTTAATTGAAATGTTCAGTACATAAAATACATCTGGGTTTCGCCAATATAATTTTATGTCAGTACTTTTTTTTTTTTTTTAGCTATTTATAATTATTATTTAGGTTTATTGTATAACTTCAAGAGGGAAAAAAATGACCCTATATTTATATGTATTATCTCAAATATTGGTTTTTTTTCTAAAAAAAACTGTTTACCTGTGAAAATTTCTCAATGAATTTTCACAATTCACACAGTATATATTAACACAAATTAAAGTCAGCCATTTCAATGATCTGAGGAGAAGTTAATCTAGTAAATCAGCTGATAAACACAAAAAATGAATATCTATTATTTGTTGTTAGGTAAGAGGCTATATAAATCTGACATAAACTGTTAGTTCTGATCAATTTACATAATTTATAATCATGTTCTCAAAATAAAGATGTGCTGAATATTTGTTGAATACCTTATTTTTTTATTTTTCATATTCACAATTTATTTACAATTGTCTTTCAAAAAATCAGAATTAGAAACTTGTTAATGGAGTGAAGGCACGATGTGTTTTCCTCAATAAACTATCTACTACATCTGTATTAGATTATTTTATATTCAATTGAAATGAAAATTTCCTTTATACATAAACAATGAGGGACTCTCCGGCAGTAAACTTGTCAAAAGTTTTTTATTGGTGATTAAGTATCAACATATAATATATGTCTTCAGTATTTTACCAAAGAATGACATGAAATGTTGGATATGCCTCAGTGATTCCCTATATAATCAACCAATATTTTCCCAGAAAAACCCTCAAAATCTGCCTCTGAGGTAAACTTTTGAAGTTCCATATAATTGATATTGATTCAAAACATTTTGAGGTTGCCAAACAAAATTTAATCAATCAGAACTTGTTATTATTGGGGTAATTTAGAATGTTGTTGTTGTTGTGTTGCTGTCACATTAGGGTTCATTAACTAATGTTCATATTTATTGGATTCCTTTATATTTTCTTTATTAAAAAATAACTCACGGTTTATTCAAAATACACCCAGACTCAGATTCCCTGCGTAACAGAAGCGACAAATGCACATAAATTTAACTGGTTTTTTTCTTTAAATTCACAAAATTTATTTTTATATTTCTGTGGGTTTCTTTATAACTTAAACTTGAAACCTAACCTGAATAATGTCAGTCATTATATTCCTTCGATCTCTGTCTAATCTCTGTTTGCTACATAAATGCCTCGATAGGCTATAGGCCGCAAAATTATTCAAGTTACTTAAAACCACAGCTTTTTGTTTTTATATGTGTTAACTAGGATAGAATAATAGACTATTATCATGGAAGGACAATTAAACATCATGGAAGTAATATTTAAGTTTAAATATTACTTCCATGATCAAATAGATAAAAATAAATTCAAACTTCCTCACAGTGCTAACCTTGTTATTTTATTATATCATTTCCAGCGTTAACATTAGCGATTGGAGAAGCTGCAGTGGAAAGATGCATGTCTTCAATGAAAGAATATGATCCAGAAAGACAATTGTGCTGTGATTTTGGAGTAGCATCCATATTCAATGAACGTGGACAGGAGTTAGACTGCTGCAGTGGTAAGTTTTTGAGGATTTTACTTATCTATATATATATGCTTATGAAACTGAATGAATATTTTAAATTTCCTTTTATGTAAACAGGAAATTCTTCAAATTGAAAACAATTATTTTCTAAAAATATATACTCTTGAATCTCATTTTCAGAAACTATGTCAGGTTTTTATGAGAATAGTATCTCATTTAAACAACAAAGAATAACTGTAGTCAAAGGACATAGAATTGGTTAGATGATTTAAATTTATATTCAATTTTTTGCTTTTGTGCAATAAGGGTACACTATCATATGATGTTGAGAGTTAACCCCACCCCACCTTTTTCTGGCAAACAAAAATATTGGAAGAAATTTTCTTGTTAATTTTTGAAATCTTAAGATTAACCAGATGCTCCGCAGGGTGCAGCTTTATACAACCGCAAAAGGTCGAACTCTGAACAGTTGAGCAAGTATGTCCAGACACAACATTTAAGCTTGATACAGCTCTGAATTTGGATTGTGATTAAATAATTGACACAACATAGGTTTCTGACACAGAATGAATGTGGTCTAAGAACTTAAACTTAAAAACTGAAAATTTTTAAATTGGACATTTACCTATAATGGTCCAATATCCAAAATCTAAATACATGGTTAGATTCAGCATATCATAGAAATCCAAGAATTCACCATAGTATGATGTTGAGAGTTAACCCCACCCCACCTTTTTCTGGCAAACAAAAATATTGGAAGAAATTTTCTTGTTAATTTTTGAAATCTTAAGATTAACCAGATGCTCCGCAGGGTGCAGCTTTATACAACCGCAAAAGGTCGAACTCTGAACAGTTGAGCAAGTATGTCCAGACACAACATTTAAGCTTGATACAGCTCTGAATTTGGATTGTGATTAAATAATTGACACAACATAGGTTTCTGACACAGAATGAATGTGGTCTAAGAACTTAAACTTAAAAACTGAAAATTTTTAAATTGGACATTTACCTATAATGGTCCAATATCCAAAATCTAAATACATGGTTAGATTCAGCATATCATAGAAATCCAAGAATTCAATTTTTGATGAAATCATATAATGTTCAATTTTAGACCCTTTAGACCTCAATGTGGACCAATTTGATAACCGGGCCCAAATATTAAAAATCTTAATACATGGTTTGATTACATAAAAAAGATCACATAACCAAACATATTGAGAATGTTCAACAGACCATTCCAGATTCCTGGAAAAAAAATTAGACTACTTTACTTCGAAATAACACATGGTATAGAATGCCAGACTTGGTAAAGGCACTAAATATATGACAATTACAACTTTAATCATTGCATAACAACAATAAAAACACACACATTGAACCTAAAGACTTCAACAAAATTTTCAAATAAAATAATAAAAAATCAATACTTTCTTTCCTACTTTACTTTAGAAAGAACATTTAATGTTGAAACTGAGATATGTTGTATAAAGGATGTGTTCAAAAAGTTTGCAGAAGACGGCAAAGAACAAAGCTGTTGTGGAGCTATCCATTACCTAAAGTCAGAAGAAGTCTGCTGTAACAACACCTTGTATGAAAAAATAAATGGTAATATGGTAACTTATGCCTCGTTCACATGTACATTTAATTCGAATGCAGATCAAATTCCCTTATCAGGTTCACACACGCTTCTTTTTTAATTGGAATTGATTCGAATTAGCTAATTTGAATTATCCAATTCACATTAGAAATATGTTATTGTTAATACGAATTAAAAGTTAACGTTGTTCGGACAGTACAGCCAATTTGATGTGCATTGCACTTCGAATTGAGTTAGAATTGACATTAGCATGTAAAACGTTTCGAATGCAAATTTAACTAAATTCGAATTAGTTAATGTGAATCGAAATTTGAATTACCTGTGAACTCAGCATTAGTGTTATTCTTATGACTTTATGAAAGAAGAAAAATTATACCAAAAATAAAAATAAACTATAGCAGGGTTTCCCCTGGGTCAATTATTTATTCGCCACCTCGAGGGGTTGTTCCCAGATCTTCCAAACCTATTGAATACATTTCTTCATAACAACAGTTTTATTTTCTAGACCATTGTAAATGAAAAAGTTGAGAAGTAAAACTACGCTTGAAACACGTGTGTCACTGAAATTACATTAAAGCACCCACTCAAATCAATTATCTATATCAAAGTCAAAGGATATAGTTTTAATCAGAGATTTTTCTTACTTTTGAACATTTTCCGTCATAATAACAGTTTTCTTTTCTGGACTATCATTAAAAGAAGGAGAGGAGACGTCAAAAGTTTGCTTCAAACACGTACGTCGCAAAGTGGTAAATAAATCCTTTATGTGACATGTGACAGACGCCATTTAACCATAGCATTTTGTCAAACAATACATGCACAATCAACACCTTTATTAATTAGTCCTTTGTTGTCGACAGCTTGAAAATGCAATCAGCTGATTATTGATTTTCTGTAAAAGTCTTAAAGAGATCAAGGTGAATTCCGAGTATTTTCCGATCAGGTAAAGTCTGAGAAAACCGAAAAAAGTAAATAAACAAGATGGTTGAAAATAACTCGTTATAAATGTATATTTCTTTCGCCAATGACGAATTTTAATCACCAAAATTATCATTTTTTTGCAAATTGCGAAAATGACGACCGCCAGCGGAAACCCTGCTAAAGGGTACTTGAGATTATGTGATTCAATCTTCAACATTTTAATATTTTATTAATCAAATGTATGGTATGGTATTTCATGTCTTTTTTTGTTTTGTTTTTTTACAGATATTGATGCCCTTGTTAAAAGATTAATCTATTCATTTCTATTAAAAATAAAAGCTATTTAATTTTTTCACTTTATCTGTTGAAAGGATTATTTTTTCATTGCACAACTATTTCCAATGAGTTATAATACAGTTTTGATTTAATTTCTATAACCAGGAATCAATAGTTGCTGTGGTTCAACACCTATTGACCAAAAAACAACTTGCTGCAGTGATGGAAATGGTAATAAAAAGTCGCACAGCATAGGAACTCATAAGAAATGTTGTGGGGTTGAATATTACAACAAAACAACACATTACTGTAACAGCAAAAAGAAAGGCATTGTCTTACTCAAATTTAAATCTTTATGTAACAACACTGAATATTACATACTGAAAGGAAGATGTTGCTCTGGAACCTTATATAATGTCAGTGATAGTGATGAGCATTATAGATGTTGTGGCACAAAGTTGTATAATACAGTTGAGGAACAATGTTGTGATGGAAGTTTGACCATACCACATGATGCTGAGTGCTTTGAAAAAGGTTATTTTTGTAATTTTCTATTTTTTGCAATTTATATTAGAATTGTTTATAAAAAAAGCTATAAAGAAGTATACTGATTCCTTTATGTTTGAAACCCTGGAATGAATGTATAAATACCTATGTTGGATCGTTAGTGTTTTTAGCCCAATGCTCAGCACTCTTAGCTATCTTGAGGCAGTAAAAATGACAAGTGAAAAACCATCTAACTTTGGCAGGAAACTAGATAAGATATGCTGCAATCTTATTAAAATAAGTTCTCATCACTTGCTCCTCGATTTTTTATCGAGGAGCAAGTGATGAGAACTTATTTCAATAAGATTGGATATGCTGCCACATGCAGGGTTTAAACTCACAACATCTTGACTGTTGACAGGCTACTGATACTGTAGACTTGATCAACATATAGGAAAATTGAATAATCTCTTTTTTTAAATGTAACATTTCTTGATAAATATTTTATTCAGAACTTTTTGGAGCATCAATATGTAGATTGGAAAGCAAATATATTTTTTATCATCTATTAAACATGTATAACAGACCACTTGTAGGCATAGTAGGGGTGACTTTTAAAATGTTTTACTTAACTTTTGAAAATTCAGTGGCGGATCCAGAACTTTTCATAAGGGGGGCCCGCTCCAGTCATGCTTCAGTGATTTCCTATATAATCAACCAAATTTTTCCCATGAAAGGATCCGCCTATAAAAATTAAAGGTCTGATTGCTCAATGCCTACAACTGCATTCAATTTAATCTACATACAAATCTATTTACTTGTAGGCCATTTCTATCCGAGTAGTCAGAATGAACTCCCTATTAACATTACATCACCAACAGAGGCTTTTTGTGGGAATGGATTGTATGACAGCCAGTACCAAGGATGTTGTGGACATGTTATATACAACAAATCTTCTCACCATTGTTGTCAACCTGGTAAGTACTGATACAACAAATCTTCTCACCATTGTTGTCTACCTGGTAAGTACTGATTAAGCACAAATGAAGCATGGCAAAAATCATGCTGATCAATAATTACAGAATTTGAAAAAGGGTATAAATGTTCTTTACCCTCCAAGGCCGTAACTACCATTGAGGCAAGTGAGGCAATTGCCTCACTAAAATTTCGACACTGATTATTTTTTTTTATACATATATATAAATATAATAGTCATTTGTTGTTCTGTCTCAACCTTAGTTGCTATAACATGTCATCATTCCTTTTAAACTATTCTTTCTGGATATAACTCAGCATCTCAACGGGTGATGTTTCTCGATAACACTTTAACCTAGTAACGATAATCATCATGGATCTTTAGTTAAAAACAGGCTCTTGCAGAAAAAGGAAAAGCGACACTGAAGGTAAAGAAGGAATAATTCTAGTAAACTAGTTTTTTTTTGTGAACAGAGTCTGAGCATTGCATATAACTTCATTAGAACAATCCAAAAACGATAAGTAGACTGACAAATCAAGTACTGGTCTTCGGAAGGGGGCAGTCCTGTCTGCGTATTCATTTCTCCGTTTCATCAACTTTTGACAAATCAAGTACTGGGCATCGCAAGGGGGCAGTCCTATCTGCGTATTCATTTCACGAACTTTAATCTTTCTCTTTACAGTTAAATAAAATATAAATAATATGAAACATGAATGCATGGATTAGTTTTTACCCATGTTTCTTTAACCTTAAAAATTGAAAAAAATATCCCATATTCCAGTTTGATATTATTGAGGAATGGTAGAACCTTTAACACAGGATTTTGTCTTTACATATTCGGGACTACGGAATTTCGTTTCTTTATATTCGGGGTTGCGGAATCGGACACCTCCAACTCCTAACCCCTGAATTTATAGATTCTGGAACTAAAATACCACCAACTATTTCCAGAAATAATTTGAAATTACGGAACTACATGTAAACGTCAAAAACTCCATTCCAATTCCCCTGTACCCATATCATATATACTTACTCTATAAATAGAATCATATACATGTATGTTATCTCATTCTATCCCTAGTTTGTCTACTCTTTGTCAGCATAAAAGCGAGTTTAATATTTTGTAACTGCGACTGTATGATGGTGCTTACAGGAAAGCTTAATTCCCTTTTGCAAACAAAAGCTGCTACCGAATTGCTGATGGAGAAGGAATTGGAAGAAGACATTGATCATTGTGTTGATGATAATGTGCTACCTTTAGAAACACAGACTGCCCTGAAACGACTGAAAACTTGGAAAAGAGCATACATGAGTGGCGAGAGATTGTGCGGTCTTGTCATGCTCCATGTTCATCGCGATAAGGATATCAGCAGACCAAATCATGATTCTGAAACGATTTGACTGAACCGGCCATAGAAAAATGTGGCAAACTCTACTGAATCGATGTTTGTTTTATGTTCTGGCAGCAGACTCAAATCAGTGATATTTGGATGATTATCTTACACATAAATTTAAATAAAGTTGTTAAAAATTTGGTGTTAGTAAAAGTCTTAAAATATGAAAAATTTATATAAAAAGTGTACAAATTCAAAACATTATCAAACTCACTAAAAATGCCTAGAATGCAGGATTTTGCACCATTCATTTCATACCCTCCAAAAAAAATTTTCGCCTCGCTTTGCTCGGCTCAATTATTTTGCCTCACTAAAATAAGATGCCTAGTTACGGCCTTGCCCTCAGGTGTCAAACAGTCATTTTAGGCTACCAATTTAGCTTCAAATTGGTTAAAATTTTACCATAATTTGTTGGAGGTTTCAAACAGTTATCGTTATATTTATTTTTGGATTTGTCAAAATCAGTCGATTTTTTTTATAGAAATGGTACAATTTATCATCATGCACCAAAAAGTACTATTAACGTCATTTGGCAACATGCCTGGGTACCCCCAATGTGGCCCTCTTATATGGTTATTGAAAGAGTATAACATCACTACTGATAAAGACCAGTAGTTGATATATAAAGACCAGTAGTTTATGTATTTACATCTATTACAAATTTGTTTCACTGTAATTAAAACTTCGTCATGACAAAACTTTTTGTGGTAAAGAATTAAGAAAATAAAGCCTGCAATTTTTTTAAATTTCAAACAAGATTGAATATTGAATGACAACTCTGTTGATTTTGTCCCTCTTTCTCATGCAGTGCAGTGTGGAAAGTTAAGACTGTCTCTCAGATTGAGGAGTTACTTCTGTTATTATTTTTCAGTTAGAAAGTGGTTGTTCCTAAGATCTATACTGAAATTACGTCTTTATTTTTTCACTAATTCTTATCACAGTTATTCAGCTTCATTTCACTTGAATATTTTAGATATATAATTGTAGTTAAAATCCAGCAGCATATTTATATGAACATGCATTCAGAATGAGAACAAGTTAATGTCATATATGAATATTTAAATGTACCCTGCTTTGTTCTAGACCGACACTCTGAGTCAGATATTTAACGTGCTAGCTGTCACAAGCTCTTTGAAGGTTTGAAAACTAACAAGTTACTCATCAAACTGACCAAAAACATAAACTCAAGCTTCCAAAAATGGTTTATTTCTTTAAAGTTTGTCACAAGGAATCCATAATCTAAATACTAGGCATGCAGATGGGCGTTTTTGAAATATTATTTTACATTGTCTTAACGGGGCCTTTTATAGCCGACTATGCGGTATGGGCATTGCTCATTGTTGAAGGCCGTACGGTGACCTATAATTGTTAATCATGTTTATGTCTGTGTCATTTTGGTCTCTTGTGAACAGATGTCTCAGTGGCAATCATACCACATTTTCTTTTTTATATTTTTATATGATTATTTTTTTTTCTTACAGGAGGTGACATTATTGTTAAATCTACTGAATACAGATGCTGTGGAAAAGCCAGTTACGACAGCCACCAAGATGTTTGCTGCACAAAACACAACTTCTATGGTGAAACATTCAAAATAATTACAAAATCTGCTGCATATCATGACACCTGCTGTGTCCCTTCTGACATTGAGAAAAGTCAGTCCTATTCAAGTATTACACATAGATGCCAGCTAGGTGGTATTATTAATAAAACTGATATGTGTGGTAGCCACCCATATAATGAGACCTCAGACCTATGCTGTGGAGGAATTTTGGATAAGATGGGATTAGATGAAGGAAGAGATTGCTGTGGAATCAAAAGTTATACCAAGACTACAAAAATCTGTTGTGACAACACAATTTACTTAAAAACAAACAAACAGAGGTAGGAAAATAATACATCTTAACAGGGCTTCCAGTTACACTCACAATATTCCATCACAGAATGCAAACATCCATGGTGTGGAGTGTTGAGAAAATGTAAATAGGCAATACCTATAAAATCATAGAATGGTGGAAAAAGTAAATACTTTAAAAAGGAATAAGATGCAGTATGATTGACAATTAGATAACTCCCCCACAAGAGACCAAATGACACAGAAATTAACATTAGGTCAGCTATGAAAGGCCCAACAAAAGACAAATGTTAAACAATTCAAATGAAAAAGTTAATGGCTAATTTATGTACAAAATAATGAGGAAAAAAAAACAAATATGTAACACAGCAACAAAAAACAACCACTGAATGACTGAGTTACGTACCAATTGTTTAATGGGACAGACACATACAAAATGTGGCAAGGTTATACTAGTTATACAAAAGCTTTTGAAATTCACAACAGACAGACAGACAGACAGACCTCATCAGTACGGGAATAAAAAAGTAGAATTAAAGCTCAAAAATAAGTTTCTTAAAAAAAATAGATTTATAATGGTATATACACATATGCAAGTTGCAAATATTTTAATACATTTAATCATTGTGGATTCTTATTTGGTTTTTGGAAGTTTTTTTTTATTGTAGACTTTTTGTCAAACACAATCTGAAATTAAATACTGACTGACTTAAAAAAGTTTCATATTATATTTACAGCTGCCATCAAAATAGCACAGAGTTTGTAGATGTGGTCCATCCTACACTACCTAGGTATAACGACTATGGAATATGTTCTTACTGTAACTTACACAGCATCCAGAATGTCAAAGAGTTTCTGGAGTCGGCTACTAATCTATGTAAACAATTTGGTAAGCTTAAAACAAATTACTTTATTGATTTGGTAGTAAAATTCCAGGATAATTTTTAAACTATTATTATAATGTTGAATACTGCCTTATACTGTTATAATGCAAAACTAAATCAAATATTTGTAACAATACATAAAGCACTTAAATCATTTGACATGCTGTAAAAGGACCACAAAACAAGATGTCTGAAGAAACATGTCTTTTTCTAAATATTTCACAAAAAAATACTACATGTATTAAATTGAAGAATTCCCAATATTTCATCATTTTCATAGCTGGTATACATGGCAAGGATCCGGAAATTTTTTCACCTGATTTCGGTCATTTTGGGATAACTTAAAAGTTGGTGCCCTTTTTCAAACAAAGATTGTGTGTATGCTTATACAGTCATACTCGTAGCATTAACGAACTTGTTAACTGTTGCATCGCATTTACTTCAGAAATTTCCCTACCATTTTCCTTAAAATCGATCTTGAGCAATAAAAGAAAGGCAACAGTTTAACTAGAGGCTCTCAAGAGCCTGTATCGCTCACCTGATTCTACTTGGGTTTTTGAAATCATATGAAAAAATATAAAATTTGGCTAAAAGTGACAACACAACCTCATTGATAAGGAAAGGAACATGTTTAATTTCATTCAAAAGTCCCCCACTGGCGGCCATCTTGGATGGCGGATCGGCTACAAAGTAACAACACTTGGTCAGCACCTCATAAGGAACATTCATGCCATGTTTGGTTTTATTCCATTCAGTGGTTCTCTAGAAGAAGTCATTTGTATGCATTTCCCATAGGGTCCTATGTTAAACTAAGTCCCCTGCTGCTGGCCATCTTGGATGATGGATCTGCTACAAAGTAACAACACTTGGTCAGCACCTCATAAGGTACATTCACGCAATGTTTAGTTTTATTCCATTCAGTGGTTCTCTAAAAGAAGTCATTTGTATGCATTTCCAATAGGGTCCTATGTTAAACTAAGTCCCTGCTGGCGGCCATCTTGGATAATGGATCGGCTACAAAGTAACAACACTTGGTCAGCACCACATTAGGAACATTCATGCCATGTTTGATTTCATTCCATTCAGTGGTTCTCTAATAGAAGTCATTTGTATGCATTTCCCATAGGGTCCTATGTTAAACTAAGTCCCATGCTGGCGGCCATCTTGGATGATGGATGGGCTACAAAGTAACAACACATGGTCAGCACGGCATAAGGAACATTCATGCAATGTTTGGTTTCATTCCATTCAGTTGTTCTCTAAAAGAAGTCATTTGTATGCATTTCCCATAGGGTCCTATGTTAAACTAAGTCCCCCGCTGGCGTCCATCTTGGATAATGGATCGGCTACAAAGTAACAACACTTGGTCAGCACCACATTAGGAACATTCATGCCATGTTTGATTTCATTCCATTCAGTGGTTCTCTAAAAGAAGTCATTTGTATGCATTTCCCATAGGGTCCTATGTTTAACTAAGTCCCCCGCTGGCGGCCATCTTGGATGATGGATTGGCTACAAAGTAACAACACTTGGTCAGCACTCCATAAGGAACATTCATGCAATGTTTGGTTTCATTCCATTTAGTGGTTCTCTAGAAGAAGTCATTTGTATGCATTTCCCATAGGGTCCTATGTTAAACTAAGTCCCCGCTGGCGGCCATCTTGGATGATGGATCGGCTACAAAGTAACAACACTTTGTCAGCACCCCATAAGGAACATTCATGCTATGTTTGGTTTTATTCCATTCAGTGGTTCTCTAAAAGAAGTCATTTGTATGCATTTCCCATAGGGTCCTATGTTAAACTAAGTTCCCGGCTGGCGGCCATCTTGGATGATGGATCGGCAACAAAGTAACAACACTTGGTCAGCACCTCATAAGGAACATTCATGCCATGTTTGGTTTCATTCAATTCAGTGGTTCTCTAAAAGAAGTCATTTGTATGCATTTCCCATAGGGTCCTATGTTAAACTAAGTCCCCGGCTAGCAGCCATCTTGGATGATGGATCGGCAACAAAGTAACAAAACTTGGTCAGTACCTCATAAGGAACATTCATGCCATGTTTGGTTTCATTCCATTCAGTGGTTCTCTAAAAGAAGTCATTTGTATGCATTTCCCATAGGGTCCTATGTTAAACTAAGTCCCCCGCCGGCGGCCATCTTGGATGATGGATCGGCTACAAAGTAACAACACTTGGTCAGCACCTCATAAGGAACATTCATGCCATGTTTGGTTCTATTCCATTCAGTGGTTCTCTAGAAGAAGTTCAAAATGTAAATTGTTAACGACGACGACGACGGACGAAGACGGACGACGGACGCCAAGTGGTGAGAAAAGCTCACTTGGCCCTTCGGGCCAGGTGAGCTAAAAATGAAATGATTTTAATGACTCAAAACAATAAATTTCTCAAACTTCGCTTACGTTTCTTTCGATTTTGAAGCCAAAATTATAACCGGATGTTTTACGACAATAGTAAAACGACCAATTCCGGACTCATTTCGGGATTAGTTTTGTTTATCAAATTCACAGGAAATCGTCGGCTTTTGAACTGTTTTACCTTTAATAGTGTTTGAATATTAATTATAATAGTTGGACTTGTTTAATTTAGCATGAAATCATTTTGAATTTACGATTTAGTGTCTAATTTGCGGAATAGAATTTCAAGCATGCCTATTAGTAAACAAAGCACGTGTGTTTGAAGTGAAACAATATTTTGTTCTACCAGAGACATATCTGGTTCTACGTAAATTAATTTAATTTTAATTTAATTTTAAATCAGAATTGACAATTGTCTAAGCTGAGAAAAGTAATAAAATAATGCAGACAGTTGTTATGAACTTTTAATTTCTTTAAAATATTGGTTCTGAGATCGTGATCAATAAAAAAATTAATTAAAAACACAGGTAAAGAGATTAGCGATCATTAGCCAATATTTCCACGAGGCATTACTATAGTTATTAGAAGGGCCCTCAGGATTATAACACTTTACTGGAGTGACAGTTTTATTACAGGAAAAGGATAACAAACAAAAAATAAGTTCAAAATGGCGATTTAGACAATGTTAGAAACTCGATCTCAACGAAATGACATTGAATGACTGAAATTATTTCTGTAAAAAAATAAAATTTGTCCTAAATCCCAATTACTCATTTAGGACAAAATACTTTCAGTTTAGGTCAAGACTGGCATATATGACCGTTTCCGGACCCTTGATACATGGTATATATGCATTATAGCATAAAATAATGGACATTAAAAAAAATGTAAGAAAGGCATATTTGCTTTTAAAACAAAATATATTAACTAAAATTATTTCGATTATAGAAAATATTTTAATTAAATTTTACTTTCAGTCCTGAAGATTGCTAAATTAAACACCTCAAATGCCGGTAACACAACGAAAGTGGATGGTTTCATACGTAA
Organism: Mytilus edulis; assembly: GCF_963676685.1. Taxonomy (NCBI): domain Eukaryota; kingdom Metazoa; phylum Mollusca; class Bivalvia; order Mytilida; family Mytilidae; genus Mytilus; species Mytilus edulis. The sequence goes on from NC_092348.1 coordinate 58,515,868, forward strand.
AGATTTGCTCTCTCAGGAAACATTTAAAAAACGAAACATTCAATTCGAAGTACCTTGCACATGTCAACTGAACACAAGACCAATTATCCTTCTAACAGATCTGAAAGATTATAGCAAACTTTTGAGATTAGGTGACGGTAACCTTATTATTCCATGGAGCAAAAGAGCAAGCAATTACCTTCAGAAAAGGGCAAATCAGTGTGCAAAGGACAGAAATAAATTTGCCTTGGAAACAGTGGCTGGGTTCAAAATATCTATTGAATATACAAAACCTGAACTGAAAGGAAAAGACAGGTTTTAATGACATTTCAAATTAGGTCAAGGAATTAAAATTCTCATTGTTTCCTATGAAAGTATATGTTACTTTACATTTGGTTTCAAGTATTAGATATTATAACATGTATAATAACAAATAAGTTTGCTTTTGCTTATCAAGAAAATAATTGTGACTTCCTGGTGATAACAATGCCAATATATACTTTCATAGGACTCAAGTAAGATGTTAATAATACCAAGGAATGCTTTGTCAATTCCCATTTAAAGTGTATAAAAAGAAGTTTAAAGAGAAGAAATGAATTGGGAACTGACATCCCATACAGATTGTAATTAATAAGTCACATTATTTTTGTTTTAAATCAAGCAAAATAAAAAAAAACACCCACTACTGTTAGAGAACTGGCCAACATAACTATGTCAGAAAGATGGATATTGGTAAAGCTAGTTTAATTATACATTTGTACTCAGGTAATGTGTAGGATGTTGAAGATATTTGATCGGCAGCATGAAAAAATATATGTTGAATCTTAAAGACAAAAATTATCAGGTTCTAAACTTTATATAAATATTATTTTGTTTGCACTGACAAATATTTTTATGTGTGTTTGCCTTATTGGACTGTAAAATGGCCTATTTATTTACTTCTCATTTTGCCATGCATTAAGTTTATGTCCATGTCATATGTGTGTTCATCTTATTTGACTGTAATATAAACTGGCCTATTTATTTACTTCTCATTTTGCCATGCATTAAGTTAATGTTCATCTCATATGTGTGTTCATCTTATTTGACTGTGAAATAGCCTATTTATTTACTTCTCATTTTGCCATGCATTAAGTTAATGTTCATCTCATATGTGTGTTAATCTTATTTGACTGTGAAATAGCCTATTTATTTACTTCTCATTTTGCCATGCATTAAGTTAATGTTCATCTCATATGTGTGTTCATCTTATTTGACTGTGAAATAGCCTATTTATTTACTTTCTCATTTTGCCATGCTTTAAGTTTATGTCCATGTCATATGTGTGTTCATCTTATTTGACTGTAAAATGGCCTATTTATTTACTTCTCATTTTGCCATGCATTAAGTTTATGTCCATCTCATATGTGTGACTTGTGTGTTCATCTTATTTGACTGTAAAATGGCCTATTTATTTACTTTCTCATTTTGCCATGGATTAAGTTTATGTCCATCTCATATGAATGTTCATCTTATTTGACTGTGAAATAGCCTATTTATTTACTTCTCATTTTGCCATGCATTAAGTTAATGTTCATCTCATATGTGTGTTAATCTGATTTGACTGTGAAATAGCCTATTTATTTACTTCTCATTTTGCCATGCATTAAGTTAATGTTCATCTCATATGTGTGTTCATCTTATTTGACTGTGAAATAGCCTATTTATTTACTTCTCATTTTGCCATGCATTAATTTAATGTTCATCTCATATGTGTGTTCATCTTATTTGACTGTAAAATGGCCTATTTATTTACGTTCTCATTTTGCCATGCATTAAGTTTATGTCCATCAAATATGTGTGTTCATCTTATTTAACTGTAAAATGGCCTATTTATTTACGTTCTCATAGTGCCATACATTAAGTTAATGTTCATCTCATATGTGTGTTCGCCTTATTTGACTGTAAAATGGCCTATTTATTAACTTCTCATTTTGCCATGCATTGATGTAAATATACATGTTTATTTATGTAATAATAAGCTTTTATAACATATTTGGTTTTCTTTTCTTTTTTTGTACATAAATTGCTCATTGTTGAAGGCTGTTTGGTGACCTATAGTTGTGAAAGTCTGTATCATTTGGTCTCTTGTGGAGAATTGATTCATTGGCAATCATACCATTGAAACATCTTTTTATAATTCAGATCTTTAGGGACGAAATCAAAAGATCGATGTAGGATAAAATACTTAAATCAAATAGTTCAAAAAGGTTGTAGACATCTACAAGAAGATTCTATAGAACAAGAATGTGTATTCCAGAGTTTGATTTTCTTAACAGAAGGTCATATTGCTTACAATGATGCAATATGACCAAGCATTTCAAATTGTAAAGCTAAAGTCATCCCTTAAATTTTTTACACAGGCTTTATAAATTTGGTTGCTTGTTATGGAAAACCTATGTAATAGATGCACAAGGGTATGTTTTACTTGTCATAACCAAAATCCAGTCCTCTTTTCAATATTCTGTGTACAATTAACATTGAAAATGATGGCAAACTGTGAACAGTTGAAAAGAAAATAATCAGACTAAAGAATTTGCCCTGTTTATACCTGATTAAAACATAACAAGTTTCAAAGGTTAATACTGAAATATCATTGATTTTGAATAATTGGCACAATTCTCTAAATATCAGCAAATCTGGAACCATATATAGTGTTGAGATCTACGATCGATGTCACCTTAGCTTTAGATATAGTAACTGATGCTCAAATTGGTTAGAACTGGCAATTGAAGTGCTGTTTCCGTATATCGGGTTATTTTTTGCGGGGTGTAAAATTTCAAAAAATTTCAGTGAATAAGGTATACAAAATATTTTGGCAGTTATTATTTTGGTGGATTCAGAAAATTAATTAATACCTTTAAATGCACACTTTTAATTTGGCGGATTATTTTTGGCAATTTTTTCTATCTGCGAAAAAAATAAGTGTAAAATTTACACCTCGCGAAAATAACATGAATAAACCTCTATACAGTATCACTTTTCAAAAATTTGCCGAAGCAAAATTAGGTCCTGAATTTCGACAGAGAGGAGCTGTTAGCCACATTTGAAAACTTACAATATAAGCATGATAAAAAGTTACTCGACACACTGAATGAACAAATTGTAAATGCATATAAGAAACAGATGATAAAAAGACTAATATCATAGACATGTAGAGATAGATTTACACATAGGTTGGTATTAATTTTGTTATGTGCTTTGGATTATAATGTTTTATCTTCCCATAGTCAATATATATTTACCTTGGAAGTTAAATGCTGGGAATTTAGAAAATTCTGCTTCTTTTCCTTCAGCAACTCCAAACTGAGTAGCAACTTTCTTCATTTCTTTATCTAAATTAGCCTGTACTGATGGATCAACATCTGGCATTTTACCACCGGCTGACCTGTTAAATATAATACATGTAATAGGTTATACAGGGTGTCTATATTTTGCACTCTCTTAAAGTTGTATCATATCACAAAATATGAAGTACAGCCACCAATCATTTTCCAATATAGAACATCAGAGTGTACAAAATGTGGGAGTTTATAAGTTTATACAGAGGTTTGAACTTGTATTAAACAACTTCAATCAATCTTTGATATTGTAGAGGGTCTGGATGGGGGTGGGGAGGGGGAAATAATCTTTATTTCTGTAATCTTTAAATTGTTCACTCATTTTTCTTTTTTCATTATACTTTTGAAACACAATTCTCTATTCTTTATATTTTAGAACTCCATTAGTTTTTTTTTTAATTTTTGGCTATTTTTTCTCTATTCTTTTCTTTATACCATTTTTCTGTAGAATCAACTCAATATTTAATATTCTGTAAACTCTATCTAGATCCTTAGGGATTTAACTATTGATGGCAGATCTTAGGAAGTCTCTATTGAACATGTTGAATCTATACACACTTTTTCAAGGCTAAACATGATTTAGACCTTGACATGAGGTATAGATGACTTTAGTTTTTTTGTCCTTTGGTAGCTAGCTATCTCACTGACATGATGAAGTACAAATGAAGAAGGCCAAATCTTCACATCAGTGTAGTCTTGAAACAAAAACATATGTGACTTACTTGGTCTTTTTATCAAACTCTCTAATTTTCTGGATAAATAACTGCTGTATAAGGTCATTTGGATCACCACTAGATGTCTGTTTTTGAGCTAAGACTGAACATGATGAGATATTTCTTCTAACATGTGGTGCAACACAGGACACTGTAGATCTCAAAACACGAGCAGCCAACATTTTGTTCTACAAAATAAAGTCAGACTTAAATAATGCATCATGTATATTTTAGAACATACATGACATATATATCACATACTAGTCTCTTTTAATTTTTTGATGGGTGTATTTTCGAAGTTTGTGTTGTCAGGTCGGCTAGCTAGGGTGTATGTATTTTGATTGTGTAATACTGAAATTATTAAGGGATATGGACAGGGGTCGAAATTAGCGCTAGTCCGGTAGTCCGGGACTAGTAAAATTTGCGTCAGACCAGTAGATTTTGTCAGCTGTTGGTCCGTCCGGACCAGTAGAAATTTGTCAATAAAAATCACTGATTGCATCGCAATCTCCGTTTGTTTACAAAACAATTTACCTGTGAAATCAATTACACGGTACTGGGGGAGGGGGTATTACAATTGATCAAGTTAATTGATATCTCAGGTGAGCGTCCTTCACAACAATATAAAATGTGGAAATTTTTGGAAGGAGTTAAACCGCCGGACAAAAAAATTAAGATAACTGAAAATCAAAAGGAAGATCAAAATAAAGTATATGAAAGTGACAAAAGGAAACGCAAATACCAAAAATCATGGGAAAAAGATCGTGAATGGTTGCATTATATAGTAGATCGGAATTTAATGAACTGTACAATATGTGAAAAATTTATATTAGTGTTTGTCAAATTAATGTCATTTTTACAGGACCAGTAGATTTGGAGCCGGACCAGTAGAGTTTTCAGTCCACTTGTCCGGCTGGCCAGTACACAAAAAAGCTTAAATTCGACCCTTGGATATGGATCAGTCAGGGGACTTACTTAAATAAGTGATTTTCTGAATCACTGATTCAAGTAACATTATTTTCATAAAGGTTGGAAGTTAGAGTTGTCTTTCTTTAATAATCACCTATTTATGGAGTACAAATTCATCACTAGAAGAAGTGATTTAATTTTATTGTAGCTTTAAATATAGAATACTAATGATCCAGGGACTAATTATGTTTCTAAACTTATCATTTATTCGTAGAAACCTAAAAATAGCATCACTGAAAGTTAAAGCTCATCCATATAAAGCTCTTGTCTGACCAAAATTAGAGTACTGCTCAACAATTTGGGACCCACATCAACATGATAAAAAACAGCAAATCTCACAAATTGAAAAAGTTCAGAGAAGAGCAGCACGCTTCTCATGCAACCGCTTCCATAACACCAGCTCAGTTACTGAATAATGACAGACCTAAATTGAATTCATGAAATTGTTGCAGTCCCTTCACATAACCTTTTGATGAGGGTCTGAATGGGGGAGTCTGTTATTCTGTAAACATTTAATTTTCACCCCTTTTTTCTCTAATCTTCAAAAAATAAGTCTATTCTTTAAAAGTGATTTTTTACGCATTATTCTCTAATTTTTTCCCCAGTTTTCTTTAATCTTTAAAAAAAAAATAAAAAACATTCTTTGAAATGAATGAGAACGGTGATTTCCAAACAACAGCAATGCTTTCATTTGTTTCTCAACAATGACGTGTTGATGTGTATTGTTCTGCATGATTAAAGTGCTAGTTCCTTGAAGTAACAAGTCCAAGTTCTCATCAGTTCTTTCCAGTGATTTTGACTACATATAAGAAAATGTGGTGTAATTGCCAATGAGACAACTCTTCAAAGAGACCAAATGACACAGAAATTAACAACTATAGGTCACTGTTCGGCATTCAACAATGAGCAAAATCCAACCGCATAGTCAGCTATAAACTGGGGCGGATTCAGGTTTTTTGAAAGAGGGACTGCAGTTTGTAAAGATCGCCGAGCGGAGCGGAGCAAAATCTTTTTTTGGCCCCTTTTTAGGACTAAAATTAAACATAAAATAAGTGAAATGTGCACTTTTTAAACGGTTTCTGGCGTGGGGCATGCATATTTTGTAGTTGCTGGTAAGGTGTAAGGGTTGGACATTTTAGATGCTGTATCTCCCTATTAATTTTTATCATTTAATGATAGTTTGGATCCAAGAGCTATGTACTGATACATTTAATGTGTGATTTGTCAGTAAAACATAGGCATGGAAAATTCTCGCACGTTTGTTGTAATATCATTAACGAACCAATTTTCCTGCACCAAGTTAAGTTAGAATAACCTCACAGAGTTCTTGTTGTTAACAAGATATACGCTAGGCTATTCGATTGAATTTGAAATACGACCGACACGAGTTAAAAAAGACAAACAAGTAATTTTTATCCAAATGTTTGGTTGATATGTTTCACCCAACAACATTAAGGGAAGTAAAGGGTTCCGAATCAATCAAAGGCTAAGAATGAGTCTGAAATGACAACGAATTTATGAATGCAGGCCGACAAATGAAGACATAAAGGCCACACCCAGCAGGCAGGTTGCAGTCTGGTCTTGAAAAAAGTATTCCATATATATCAGTTCGGCAAAACAGACATTCCGGTCAGACATGAAAACCCCTGCCACAAAAAATATGCCCGCTTTTATTCATCATGTTCATTTAATGTTAAATAATTCTGTTGGGAATTTTCGTTTCTAATAGCAAAAAAGTGGACAAGTTTTTTGTTTTGCGTCTAGAATTTTTGTTTAAGGCAAAAATCAGAGTTATTTTTTTTCCTCTCAAATATCCAAGACTGTCTCTGGTTCGTACTTACGACTTTAAATCTATATAGAGCTTATACTAACTGGGGATCATTATTCAGCTATATTATTTTAAAATAGGCTGGGGCGTTTGGGGTTAAACATGTTTCAGTAGTTAGATACTATTGCTGTGGAATTTTTTTTTCATGAGAGTGTAATAGTCTATAGAGCATTACTTCCTGTTTGGTGGAATAGTGAAATAGAAGTCAATATGTTCTTGCTAAATCCTGTGTCGCTATGAAGGTGTCATGATTGTTATTCTCAGCCTATGCAATGTGTATTATACTGTAATTTGAATTTCAAAATGACTGAGACGTTTTATTCGACGCACTGCAGGTCAACTCCACCATATGGAATCACATGACTTTGATAATCAGCTAAATTCCAGCGAAAAATATCTTTATAAGTCAAAATTGTCGTATAAAAATTAAATAGTAGTACACGGGAAATGGCAAAGTTCACCATGTTCACGAAGTCTAGTCTGATTAATCATTAAATTTTATTTTTTTTAAAATCCGAGTACGCCCTCTACGCCCCCCTCTGGATCCGCCACTGAATTAAAAGTCCGAGTAGAAGTATCGGAAACCAGTTCACATTGACTGAATGCTATATAGTCTGTTATCACAAAACCAAAAAATGTTTACCAAGTTTGTTTTCACTTTTATTATATTTTTACAATGATAATTTTGATAATTTTCTTTAAATTTTAAGAAGGGAAAATTTTGTTAACAGTTAATTTTTAGCGTTTTCTTTTATTAATCATTCAATATTCATTATATTTTTAGACCATGCATTTCTCTAATCTTTATTTTTTTTGCCCATTATTCTCTAATCTTCATTTTTTAAGGGCTTTATTCTCTAATCATTTAACCCCATCCAAACCCTCTTTGATCCCACTAGACAATAGAACCAGACATAGCAATCGACACAGGCAAATACTAAAATCTAAAGACAGTTAAAAATATTTATTTTATCCACGAACTGTTATAATTAATTGGAATCATCTGCCACAACAAATAATACATGTATCATGCAGTACAGTACAGGGATTCAAGAGTATGATCTCAGAATCTGCTCTCATTCCCATATTCTATCCCTACAAACTATTCTGTTATCAAATGTATATAGTCATGATAGTTTTATCACAATTTATTTTTTGAAATGTACATACATACATACATGACATACGTTATGTTGTTTTTTTTAATTTTGTTGTTTTTGATTTTTGTTGCTAAAGTGTAAAATACTAAATTATAAATTTGATAGTCAATCAACGCCCGGCGAATAATCTTCAATAATTGAAAGATCGCTTGAAACCTAAACTAAAGAAGAAGAAAATACAATCTGACAATAGTCAATACACAAGGATACATTTGCAAAACTCATCAAGCCAATGTGTTGATAGCAGTGGTTTCATTTGAAGCATGTGTTTGTTGAGGCCCCCTTTCAATATCTTCAGAGGAGTTGGTATAATTTTGTTGTTGGTCTGTTGTGCATGCTGTGTGAGTTTTGTGCTGACCATTGCCATTTTATTTTGGTAATTCAGTTTTATTATGTATGGTACTATTTTTAACAGTTGAGTGCATTGCAGTAAGCATATTACTGTCCGTTTTATATGTTAGAAGGGCTACGATAAAGGTTTACTAATCATAAGAACTTCCAGCAACCTAAATGTGTCTTGTTCGCCGCTGACCTTCAGTTACTCTGGTTCTTGGACCTCGTAACGAATTGAGGGAACCAGTCTCATTCTTAAAAATAACGAAACGAATTTTGCGGTCTCACTAATTTGCGACAAGATTAATTTTAGCGACAAGTAGCGACTAGAAGCGACAAGAAAAAAAACCTATTAGAAATAAGAAGAATAAATTAGCGACAAGAAAAATAAATAAGAGGGTTCATAAGAAGTATAGAAAATGGTAGTTATAAGTTAAAAAGTTGACTGCCTATGCGTCACCAAAGTCACATGATCTTTTAAATACTAGTAGTTGGATATATGTGACTCATGGTTCTCATGCAAATCATTGGGGGTGTTACTATCTTTCAGTCACTTCATGGTCAAGGTATATACTCATGGTTCTCAGGCATATGTCAATCATATTAGGTTCGACTGGACAAGAATATTAACACATCCGAAAACGAAACTATCATAAAAACAAAAACAAAAAAGAAACTATAAAAAAAAAACACTATAGAAATGAATTTCAGCAAAGATTTAGATAAATATATGACAATAAGATATCGATCTTGACCAACATAGCAAAATAGCAAACGTATTTTGTATTAACTTATACAAGCTGAATATATAAACAAGAATCTTATTTGACATACCCTAATCTTGCTACGATAAATATATGACAATAAGATATCGATCTTGACCAACATAGCAAAAAAGCAAACATATTTTGTTTAAGCTTATACAAGCTGAATATATAAACAAGAATCTTATTTGACATACCCTAATCTTGCTACAAGAAAACTATATGTAAATTTAGAATAAGGGACGATTCCCTTGCTATTGAAACTGGAAGATGTAAAAAATATATTCCATGTTCTCAAAAACTTTGTAATAAGTGCAAAGTTCTGGATGATGAATCCCTTTTCTTTTTAGTATGTAAAATAAAAAGACATGTCTTATTTAATGATTTGAAAACTCAATACAAAGATTTTTCTGATAATAAAATGAAATATATCCTAAATCCAACCACTAGTCAGCAAGTGGAATCTTTGGACTTTTAACAGTCTATCGTACTTAGGACAGGGGGCGCTTGAGGTCATTTGTTGTGTTTAATGTTTTGTTTTGTCTTATCCCCTTATTTTAATGTACATGTAAATGTCATCATTATATATTTGTTATTGCATGATATTGTTAAGCATTTTACACTCTTATCAGTGGCGGATCCAGGGGGGGGGGGGGGGGGTTCCGGGGCACCCCCCCTTATTTTTGCCGATCAATGCATTTGTATCGGGACATATGTTTTGCACCCCCCTTTGCCCTGGGTGCCCTGGGTTAGCACCCCCCTTTCGAAAATTCCTGCATCCGCCCCTGCTTATGGGTGTAATTTGTAATTAAGTATAGAAAGGGGGGTCAGTATAACTATGAATTTCATATTTCTTTATTCAATGATTTACATTATGCTTATTCAGTCTATATGTGTTATTGGTATTTAATTTTTTAATTCATTGTTTATAAAGATATTTATTTATCTTCTAAAGTAAAGTATTTGTATCGTCGCAGTTCCCGTATTAACTTTCTTTTTAAAACTTGTACCTTTCAAATAAGCTGTTTGGAATAATTTAACGTAGTTCAGTCTAACGTAGGGAAGCTGTACATGTGTTTTCCAGAATCTTCCCTTTATGGTAACTGCATCTGCCATACTAGTATGCTTTCTTAATACGCAAAATTATTGAATCCAATTCTTTACTTTTGGACTACATGATAAAATAATACCGTGTTTACAGTGGTTTGTTTTCATTTACTTAGATATTTAAATAGCGCTTTTAAATTTGACATCCATCGTCTCCGTTTAAATCAGTTCACAAACTAGGAAAAGTTGTGGTCCGTATCCCGGAATCTCCAGCAGAATTGCTCCTGCTACAGTATATCTCTTAAACATATACTTTATAACGAAAAAAAAAATGTTTATTAGTCCGTGTAACACTTATCAATTGAAAATTTTAAAAAGTTCATTTTTGAAAATATCACTAATTATTTTAAAAAAATCGAAAATTTTAAAATGCGCTTTAAGATATTTATTAAAACTTTTTAAAAAAACTAAACATAACGTGCAGATTTGATCAAATCGCTTTCAAAATTTTGAAAGTTTTTTTCTTTGTTTTTTTTCTTATTAATATGTTGGAAAAGGGAAATGACTAAACAGTGGATACCTTTACAAGTGCGAAACGGAATAAAAATGTAAAGAAATGAAATTAACTAAAACAAATCAAAACTATCTGAAAAAATAAATATGGTATAAAATAGGAGGCTTACTTGTTTTATCTCAGCTGTTTTTCATCTGATGCACTTTTCTTGATATACATCCATCATAAAAGTATAAGCCTAAACACTTGAAATTATTTATTCTTAAAGTACCTCCATACGAAAGGAGCTTTTGACCAAAAGATACATGAAATGATCTGTAAACTTTAATTCAATCAATTTAAACATAAAATGAAACGAGTTTCTCGAAATTATAATGTTAGGGGAATTATTAAACTAATTTATGTATACTTACTAAACTTTTGTTAATTAAATTTCGTGTTTTATTGCCGAAGTTTACCGAACATTGACTTAAAGTTTATAAACAATCAACACAAACACACGGTGCGCATGCACTATCATTTGGAAAAATATGCAAATTATAAAAATGATAAAGCCATGTTATTTTTTTGTTAATTTTCGATGCGTTTGTTAATTAAACTTTCTCATAACTTTTGTTCAATTTGGTGTATTAAAAATTAATTTCCAGAATCTCTATTTTCAACGTTTGTTGATATTTTTTTTCATCCCGGTTTTTTCCTTGAACTTCCGGCTTTGCAGTTGCCGAAGTACTAAGTTTAAGGTGGCACGGTAGTATTTCCTGGCCCATAGGGATAATGATAGCCTTTTTAGAATTTTCACCACTTTCTAACACTGCAAAAAAATCTACATTCACACTTAACTGAAGTACTTTCATTTTACTATTCAGAAATTAATTTGAATATGTATCATGACCGTTTACTTTTTTTGCTATTTTTAGAAACCTAAGGCCACTAGTAATTTTAGGTCTTTTATGGTGCAGTGAATACAAAATTTAAAAAAATTCTCAAAAATTCATTTTCATCTGTATGTAAAATTATTTCATATTTTTCTACACCTGATTCATCCCTCAGTTTGGGAAAGTATGTTCAGTTGATACTGTATTTTTTGTCCAATCACACTGTTTAGATACATTTACCTAAGTAGGGTACACAAAAGAGCAACCTAAATTCTGGAATGCAAATACTACCGTGCCACCTTAACCAAGACATAACAAACTTGAAACCAGTCATGACACCTATGATGCATAGATTTCTTACTTTGGAACATATTACAATAAAGAATACTAGTCTGCACTCATTTCTTATAAAAAAAAAATGAAACATTACATCCCTACCCCATCTGGCAGATTTTCACTTTTTTTCATCTTACCATTTTTACTTAAGAAGTGAACAAAACCCAAATATATGATGTTTCAAATCAACACAGAAGTCAAACATGGTGATTTAGGAGGAATTATTGGATTGCCAACTCTTTTTATGGTTAATCTGAGTAAAAGAAACAGTTTAATTACCAAATCATGAAAACTGATATTAAAGTCCATTCCACATTTTACAGCATGCCTTACATTACTTTAAACATTTTCAGATTATGAGGGCAATACAACAAGAGTCTTTAGATTGCAGTTAACTATTATTCCTTAACCTGTTTGACAATACATGTACTAGAATACATCTCTAAGTTGACTGTTTGTCTATTTCTCATGTATGCATTAAGTTAAATTATGTCCCCTTACATAATCAATTTGCATTTATTGTGCTTTTCACTGTCAGAAAATCTTAACAACTGATGGTATTTGCATGGAAAATGAATAAACCATTTAATCTTGTTGATATAGCATCATAAATAAATTCTTTGTCAAAAATAATGTCTATTTAATGTACAGAAACCCCTATTTCTATCTCTATTTCATACCAATATGAGAGCTAAATGAATAAGTAAGGATCCCCTTAACCACTTACTGGTTCCCCAAAAGCTCCTACTGGTGTCATGTAACATCACAACTACTAATTAAACCTTAAGAAAGCTAGTATAGCTGTACTTATGTTGAAAAAAATAAGAAATTATGCAATTTATTTATTTCTGTGAAAATAATAGGATGAACATGCAACCGTAGAATGTCGCGTCTCAAATTTCAGTGGTTGCACATGTGTTAGACACTGCGAAAAGTTAAAGCGAGCATTTATAATTAAAAATGTATTGCGAGTTACATAAAAATAATGAAGTTCTACTTTCTATGAAAATTTTTACATTATTACCTACAGATCAGGCAAAATTTGCTGAATCAGCAATTTTTACTCTCGGGGGTGGAATTTAAGGCTTGTTTTATCATAGTTGCCCTTAATCAACTTTTTATTGATAAACTTGCAAATCGCATAGGTAAAAAAAGTTCCTTCATTGATTTAGTGTAAAAATATATATCCCCCTTAAGGTGGCACGGTAGTATTTCCTGGCCCATAGGGATAATGATAGCCTTTTTAGAATTTTCACCACTTTCTAACACTGCAAAAAAATCTACATTCACACTTAACTGAAGTACTTTCATTTTACTATTCAGAAATTAATTTGAATATGTATCATGACCGTTTACTTTTTTTGCTATTTTTAGAAACCTAAGGCCACTAGTAATTTTAGGTCTTTTATGGTGCAGTGAATACAAAATTTAAAAAAATTCTCAAAAATTCATTTTCATCTGTATGTAAAATTATTTCATATTTTTCTACACCTGATTCATCCCTCAGTTTGGGAAAGTATGTTCAGTTGATACTGTATTTTTTGTCCAATCACACTGTTTAGATACATTTACCTAAGTAGGGTACACAAAAGAGCAACCTAAATTCTGGAATGCAAATACTACCGTGCCACCTTAACCAAGACATAACAAACTTGAAACCAGTCATGACACCTATGATGCATAGATTTCTTACTTTGGAACATATTACAATAAAGAATACTAGTCTGCACTCATTTCTTATAAAAAAAAAATGAAACATTACATCCCTACCCCATCTGGCAGATTTTCACTTTTTTTCATCTTACCATTTTTACTTAAGAAGTGAACAAAACCCAAATATATGATGTTTCAAATCAACACAGAAGTCAAACATGGTGATTTAGGAGGAATTATTGGATTGCCAACTCTTTTTATGGTTAATCTGAGTAAAAGAAACAGTTTAATTACCAAATCATGAAAACTGATATTAAAGTCCATTCCACATTTTACAGCATGCCTTACATTACTTTAAACATTTTCAGATTATGAGGGCAATACAACAAGAGTCTTTAGATTGCAGTTAACTATTATTCCTTAACCTGTTTGACAATACATGTACTAGAATACATCTCTAAGTTGACTGTTTGTCTATTTCTCATGTATGCATTAAGTTAAATTATGTCCCCTTACATAATCAATTTGCATTTATTGTGCTTTTCACTGTCAGAAAATCTTAACAACTGATGGTATTTGCATGGAAAATGAATAAACCATTTAATCTTGTTGATATAGCATCATAAATAAATTCTTTGTCAAAAATAATGTCTATTTAATGTACAGAAACCCCTATTTCTATCTCTATTTCATACCAATATGAGAGCTAAATGAATAAGTAAGGATCCCCTTAACCACTTACTGGTTCCCCAAAAGCTCCTACTGGTGTCATGTAACATCACAACTACTAATTAAACCTTAAGAAAGCTAGTATAGCTGTACTTATGTTGAAAAAAATAAGAAATTATGCAATTTATTTATTTCTGTGAAAATAATAGGATGAACATGCAACCGTAGAATGTCGCGTCTCAAATTTCAGTGGTTGCACATGTGTTAGACACTGCGAAAAGTTAAAGCGAGCATTTATAATTAAAAATGTATTGCGAGTTACATAAAAATAATGAAGTTCTACTTTCTATGAAAATTTTTACATTATTACCTACAGATCAGGCAAAATTTGCTGAATCAGCAATTTTTACTCTCGGGGGTGGAATTTAAGGCTTGTTTTATCATAGTTGCCCTTAATCAACTTTTTATTGATAAACTTGCAAATCGCATAGGTAAAAAAAGTTCCTTCATTGATTTAGTGTAAAAATATATATCCCCCTTAACCAAGACATAACAAACTTGAAACCAGTCATGACACCTATGATGCATAGATTTCTTACTTTGGAACATATTACAATAAAGAATACTAGTCTGCACTCATTTCTTATAAAAAAAAAATGAAACATTACATCCCTACCCCATCTGGCAGATTTTCACTTTTTTTCATCTTACCATTTTTACTTAAGAAGTGAACAAAACCCAAATATATGATGTTTCAAATCAACACAGAAGTCAAACATGGTGATTTAGGAGGAATTATTGGATTGCCAACTCTTTTTATGGTTAATCTGAGTAAAAGAAACAGTTTAATTACCAAATCATGAAAACTGATATTAAAGTCCATTCCACATTTTACAGCATGCCTTACATTACTTTAAACATTTTCAGATTATGAGGGCAATACAACAAGAGTCTTTAGATTGCAGTTAACTATTATTCCTTAACCTGTTTGACAATACATGTACTAGAATACATCTCTAAGTTGACTGTTTGTCTATTTCTCATGTATGCATTAAGTTAAATTATGTCCCCTTACATAATCAATTTGCATTTATTGTGCTTTTCACTGTCAGAAAATCTTAACAACTGATGGTATTTGCATGGAAAATGAATAAACCATTTAATCTTGTTGATATAGCATCATAAATAAATTCTTTGTCAAAAATAATGTCTATTTAATGTACAGAAACCCCTATTTCTATCTCTATTTCATACCAATATGAGAGCTAAATGAATAAGTAAGGATCCCCTTAACCACTTACTGGTTCCCCAAAAGCTCCTACTGGTGTCATGTAACATCACAACTACTAATTAAACCTTAAGAAAGCTAGTATAGCTGTACTTATGTTGAAAAAAATAAGAAATTATGCAATTTATTTATTTCTGTGAAAATAATAGGATGAACATGCAACCGTAGAATGTCGCGTCTCAAATTTCAGTGGTTGCACATGTGTTAGACACTGCGAAAAGTTAAAGCGAGCATTTATAATTAAAAATGTATTGCGAGTTACATAAAAATAATGAAGTTCTACTTTCTATGAAAATTTTTACATTATTACCTACAGATCAGGCAAAATTTGCTGAATCAGCAATTTTTACTCTCGGGGGTGGAATTTAAGGCTTGTTTTATCATAGTTGCCCTTAATCAACTTTTTATTGATAAACTTGCAAATCGCATAGGTAAAAAAAGTTCCTTCATTGATTTAGTGTAAAAATATATATCCCCCTTAACCAAGACATAACAAACTTGAAACCAGTCATGACACCTATGATGCATAGATTTCTTACTTTGGAACATATTACAATAAAGAATACTAGTCTGCACTCATTTCTTATAAAAAAAAAATGAAACATTACATCCCTACCCCATCTGGCAGATTTTCACTTTTTTTCATCTTACCATTTTTACTTAAGAAGTGAACAAAACCCAAATATATGATGTTTCAAATCAACACAGAAGTCAAACATGGTGATTTAGGAGGAATTATTGGATTGCCAACTCTTTTTATGGTTAATCTGAGTAAAAGAAACAGTTTAATTACCAAATCATGAAAACTGATATTAAAGTCCATTCCACATTTTACAGCATGCCTTACATTACTTTAAACATTTTCAGATTATGAGGGCAATACAACAAGAGTCTTTAGATTGCAGTTAACTATTATTCCTTAACCTGTTTGACAATACATGTACTAGAATACATCTCTAAGTTGACTGTTTGTCTATTTCTCATGTATGCATTAAGTTAAATTATGTCCCCTTACATAATCAATTTGCATTTATTGTGCTTTTCACTGTCAGAAAATCTTAACAACTGATGGTATTTGCATGGAAAATGAATAAACCATTTAATCTTGTTGATATAGCATCATAAATAAATTCTTTGTCAAAAATAATGTCTATTTAATGTACAGAAACCCCTATTTCTATCTCTATTTCATACCAATATGAGAGCTAAATGAATAAGTAAGGATCCCCTTAACCACTTACTGGTTCCCCAAAAGCTCCTACTGGTGTCATGTAACATCACAACTACTAATTAAACCTTAAGAAAGCTAGTATAGCTGTACTTATGTTGAAAAAAATAAGAAATTATGCAATTTATTTATTTCTGTGAAAATAATAGGATGAACATGCAACCGTAGAATGTCGCGTCTCAAATTTCAGTGGTTGCACATGTGTTAGACACTGCGAAAAGTTAAAGCGAGCATTTATAATTAAAAATGTATTGCGAGTTACATAAAAATAATGAAGTTCTACTTTCTATGAAAATTTTTACATTATTACCTACAGATCAGGCAAAATTTGCTGAATCAGCAATTTTTACTCTCGGGGGTGGAATTTAAGGCTTGTTTTATCATAGTTGCCCTTAATCAACTTTTTATTGATAAACTTGCAAATCGCATAGGTAAAAAAAGTTCCTTCATTGATTTAGTGTAAAAATATATATCCCCCTTAAGGTGGCACGGTAGTATTTCCTGGCCCATAGGGATAATGATAGCCTTTTTAGAATTTTCACCACTTTCTAACACTGCAAAAAAATCTACATTCACACTTAACTGAAGTACTTTCATTTTACTATTCAGAAATTAATTTGAATATGTATCATGACCGTTTACTTTTTTTGCTATTTTTAGAAACCTAAGGCCACTAGTAATTTTAGGTCTTTTATGGTGCAGTGAATACAAAATTTAAAAAAATTCTCAAAAATTCATTTTCATCTGTATGTAAAATTATTTCATATTTTTCTACACCTGATTCATCCCTCAGTTTGGGAAAGTATGTTCAGTTGATACTGTATTTTTTGTCCAATCACACTGTTTAGATACATTTACCTAAGTAGGGTACACAAAAGAGCAACCTAAATTCTGGAATGCAAATACTACCGTGCCACCTTAACCAAGACATAACAAACTTGAAACCAGTCATGACACCTATGATGCATAGATTTCTTACTTTGGAACATATTACAATAAAGAATACTAGTCTGCACTCATTTCTTATAAAAAAAAAATGAAACATTACATCCCTACCCCATCTGGCAGATTTTCACTTTTTTTCATCTTACCATTTTTACTTAAGAAGTGAACAAAACCCAAATATATGATGTTTCAAATCAACACAGAAGTCAAACATGGTGATTTAGGAGGAATTATTGGATTGCCAACTCTTTTTATGGTTAATCTGAGTAAAAGAAACAGTTTAATTACCAAATCATGAAAACTGATATTAAAGTCCATTCCACATTTTACAGCATGCCTTACATTACTTTAAACATTTTCAGATTATGAGGGCAATACAACAAGAGTCTTTAGATTGCAGTTAACTATTATTCCTTAACCTGTTTGACAATACATGTACTAGAATACATCTCTAAGTTGACTGTTTGTCTATTTCTCATGTATGCATTAAGTTAAATTATGTCCCCTTACATAATCAATTTGCATTTATTGTGCTTTTCACTGTCAGAAAATCTTAACAACTGATGGTATTTGCATGGAAAATGAATAAACCATTTAATCTTGTTGATATAGCATCATAAATAAATTCTTTGTCAAAAATAATGTCTATTTAATGTACAGAAACCCCTATTTCTATCTCTATTTCATACCAATATGAGAGCTAAATGAATAAGTAAGGATCCCCTTAACCACTTACTGGTTCCCCAAAAGCTCCTACTGGTGTCATGTAACATCACAACTACTAATTAAACCTTAAGAAAGCTAGTATAGCTGTACTTATGTTGAAAAAAATAAGAAATTATGCAATTTATTTATTTCTGTGAAAATAATAGGATGAACATGCAACCGTAGAATGTCGCGTCTCAAATTTCAGTGGTTGCACATGTGTTAGACACTGCGAAAAGTTAAAGCGAGCATTTATAATTAAAAATGTATTGCGAGTTACATAAAAATAATGAAGTTCTACTTTCTATGAAAATTTTTACATTATTACCTACAGATCAGGCAAAATTTGCTGAATCAGCAATTTTTACTCTCGGGGGTGGAATTTAAGGCTTGTTTTATCATAGTTGCCCTTAATCAACTTTTTATTGATAAACTTGCAAATCGCATAGGTAAAAAAAGTTCCTTCATTGATTTAGTGTAAAAATATATATCCCCCTTAAGGTGGCACGGTAGTATTTCCTGGCCCATAGGGATAATGATAGCCTTTTTAGAATTTTCACCACTTTCTAACACTGCAAAAAAATCTACATTCACACTTAACTGAAGTACTTTCATTTTACTATTCAGAAATTAATTTGAATATGTATCATGACCGTTTACTTTTTTTGCTATTTTTAGAAACCTAAGGCCACTAGTAATTTTAGGTCTTTTATGGTGCAGTGAATACAAAATTTAAAAAAATTCTCAAAAATTCATTTTCATCTGTATGTAAAATTATTTCATATTTTTCTACACCTGATTCATCCCTCAGTTTGGGAAAGTATGTTCAGTTGATACTGTATTTTTTGTCCAATCACACTGTTTAGATACATTTACCTAAGTAGGGTACACAAAAGAGCAACCTAAATTCTGGAATGCAAATACTACCGTGCCACCTTAACCAAGACATAACAAACTTGAAACCAGTCATGACACCTATGATGCATAGATTTCTTACTTTGGAACATATTACAATAAAGAATACTAGTCTGCACTCATTTCTTATAAAAAAAAAATGAAACATTACATCCCTACCCCATCTGGCAGATTTTCACTTTTTTTCATCTTACCATTTTTACTTAAGAAGTGAACAAAACCCAAATATATGATGTTTCAAATCAACACAGAAGTCAAACATGGTGATTTAGGAGGAATTATTGGATTGCCAACTCTTTTTATGGTTAATCTGAGTAAAAGAAACAGTTTAATTACCAAATCATGAAAACTGATATTAAAGTCCATTCCACATTTTACAGCATGCCTTACATTACTTTAAACATTTTCAGATTATGAGGGCAATACAACAAGAGTCTTTAGATTGCAGTTAACTATTATTCCTTAACCTGTTTGACAATACATGTACTAGAATACATCTCTAAGTTGACTGTTTGTCTATTTCTCATGTATGCATTAAGTTAAATTATGTCCCCTTACATAATCAATTTGCATTTATTGTGCTTTTCACTGTCAGAAAATCTTAACAACTGATGGTATTTGCATGGAAAATGAATAAACCATTTAATCTTGTTGATATAGCATCATAAATAAATTCTTTGTCAAAAATAATGTCTATTTAATGTACAGAAACCCCTATTTCTATCTCTATTTCATACCAATATGAGAGCTAAATGAATAAGTAAGGATCCCCTTAACCACTTACTGGTTCCCCAAAAGCTCCTACTGGTGTCATGTAACATCACAACTACTAATTAAACCTTAAGAAAGCTAGTATAGCTGTACTTATGTTGAAAAAAATAAGAAATTATGCAATTTATTTATTTCTGTGAAAATAATAGGATGAACATGCAACCGTAGAATGTCGCGTCTCAAATTTCAGTGGTTGCACATGTGTTAGACACTGCGAAAAGTTAAAGCGAGCATTTATAATTAAAAATGTATTGCGAGTTACATAAAAATAATGAAGTTCTACTTTCTATGAAAATTTTTACATTATTACCTACAGATCAGGCAAAATTTGCTGAATCAGCAATTTTTACTCTCGGGGGTGGAATTTAAGGCTTGTTTTATCATAGTTGCCCTTAATCAACTTTTTATTGATAAACTTGCAAATCGCATAGGTAAAAAAAGTTCCTTCATTGATTTAGTGTAAAAATATATATCCCCCTTAAGGTGGCACGGTAGTATTTCCTGGCCCATAGGGATAATGATAGCCTTTTTAGAATTTTCACCACTTTCTAACACTGCAAAAAAATCTACATTCACACTTAACTGAAGTACTTTCATTTTACTATTCAGAAATTAATTTGAATATGTATCATGACCGTTTACTTTTTTTGCTATTTTTAGAAACCTAAGGCCACTAGTAATTTTAGGTCTTTTATGGTGCAGTGAATACAAAATTTAAAAAAATTCTCAAAAATTCATTTTCATCTGTATGTAAAATTATTTCATATTTTTCTACACCTGATTCATCCCTCAGTTTGGGAAAGTATGTTCAGTTGATACTGTATTTTTTGTCCAATCACACTGTTTAGATACATTTACCTAAGTAGGGTACACAAAAGAGCAACCTAAATTCTGGAATGCAAATACTACCGTGCCACCTTAACCAAGACATAACAAACTTGAAACCAGTCATGACACCTATGATGCATAGATTTCTTACTTTGGAACATATTACAATAAAGAATACTAGTCTGCACTCATTTCTTATAAAAAAAAAATGAAACATTACATCCCTACCCCATCTGGCAGATTTTCACTTTTTTTCATCTTACCATTTTTACTTAAGAAGTGAACAAAACCCAAATATATGATGTTTCAAATCAACACAGAAGTCAAACATGGTGATTTAGGAGGAATTATTGGATTGCCAACTCTTTTTATGGTTAATCTGAGTAAAAGAAACAGTTTAATTACCAAATCATGAAAACTGATATTAAAGTCCATTCCACATTTTACAGCATGCCTTACATTACTTTAAACATTTTCAGATTATGAGGGCAATACAACAAGAGTCTTTAGATTGCAGTTAACTATTATTCCTTAACCTGTTTGACAATACATGTACTAGAATACATCTCTAAGTTGACTGTTTGTCTATTTCTCATGTATGCATTAAGTTAAATTATGTCCCCTTACATAATCAATTTGCATTTATTGTGCTTTTCACTGTCAGAAAATCTTAACAACTGATGGTATTTGCATGGAAAATGAATAAACCATTTAATCTTGTTGATATAGCATCATAAATAAATTCTTTGTCAAAAATAATGTCTATTTAATGTACAGAAACCCCTATTTCTATCTCTATTTCATACCAATATGAGAGCTAAATGAATAAGTAAGGATCCCCTTAACCACTTACTGGTTCCCCAAAAGCTCCTACTGGTGTCATGTAACATCACAACTACTAATTAAACCTTAAGAAAGCTAGTATAGCTGTACTTATGTTGAAAAAAATAAGAAATTATGCAATTTATTTATTTCTGTGAAAATAATAGGATGAACATGCAACCGTAGAATGTCGCGTCTCAAATTTCAGTGGTTGCACATGTGTTAGACACTGCGAAAAGTTAAAGCGAGCATTTATAATTAAAAATGTATTGCGAGTTACATAAAAATAATGAAGTTCTACTTTCTATGAAAATTTTTACATTATTACCTACAGATCAGGCAAAATTTGCTGAATCAGCAATTTTTACTCTCGGGGGTGGAATTTAAGGCTTGTTTTATCATAGTTGCCCTTAATCAACTTTTTATTGATAAACTTGCAAATCGCATAGGTAAAAAAAGTTCCTTCATTGATTTAGTGTAAAAATATATATCCCCCTTAAGGTGGCACGGTAGTATTTCCTGGCCCATAGGGATAATGATAGCCTTTTTAGAATTTTCACCACTTTCTAACACTGCAAAAAAATCTACATTCACACTTAACTGAAGTACTTTCATTTTACTATTCAGAAATTAATTTGAATATGTATCATGACCGTTTACTTTTTTTGCTATTTTTAGAAACCTAAGGCCACTAGTAATTTTAGGTCTTTTATGGTGCAGTGAATACAAAATTTAAAAAAATTCTCAAAAATTCATTTTCATCTGTATGTAAAATTATTTCATATTTTTCTACACCTGATTCATCCCTCAGTTTGGGAAAGTATGTTCAGTTGATACTGTATTTTTTGTCCAATCACACTGTTTAGATACATTTACCTAAGTAGGGTACACAAAAGAGCAACCTAAATTCTGGAATGCAAATACTACCGTGCCACCTTAACCAAGACATAACAAACTTGAAACCAGTCATGACACCTATGATGCATAGATTTCTTACTTTGGAACATATTACAATAAAGAATACTAGTCTGCACTCATTTCTTATAAAAAAAAAATGAAACATTACATCCCTACCCCATCTGGCAGATTTTCACTTTTTTTCATCTTACCATTTTTACTTAAGAAGTGAACAAAACCCAAATATATGATGTTTCAAATCAACACAGAAGTCAAACATGGTGATTTAGGAGGAATTATTGGATTGCCAACTCTTTTTATGGTTAATCTGAGTAAAAGAAACAGTTTAATTACCAAATCATGAAAACTGATATTAAAGTCCATTCCACATTTTACAGCATGCCTTACATTACTTTAAACATTTTCAGATTATGAGGGCAATACAACAAGAGTCTTTAGATTGCAGTTAACTATTATTCCTTAACCTGTTTGACAATACATGTACTAGAATACATCTCTAAGTTGACTGTTTGTCTATTTCTCATGTATGCATTAAGTTAAATTATGTCCCCTTACATAATCAATTTGCATTTATTGTGCTTTTCACTGTCAGAAAATCTTAACAACTGATGGTATTTGCATGGAAAATGAATAAACCATTTAATCTTGTTGATATAGCATCATAAATAAATTCTTTGTCAAAAATAATGTCTATTTAATGTACAGAAACCCCTATTTCTATCTCTATTTCATACCAATATGAGAGCTAAATGAATAAGTAAGGATCCCCTTAACCACTTACTGGTTCCCCAAAAGCTCCTACTGGTGTCATGTAACATCACAACTACTAATTAAACCTTAAGAAAGCTAGTATAGCTGTACTTATGTTGAAAAAAATAAGAAATTATGCAATTTATTTATTTCTGTGAAAATAATAGGATGAACATGCAACCGTAGAATGTCGCGTCTCAAATTTCAGTGGTTGCACATGTGTTAGACACTGCGAAAAGTTAAAGCGAGCATTTATAATTAAAAATGTATTGCGAGTTACATAAAAATAATGAAGTTCTACTTTCTATGAAAATTTTTACATTATTACCTACAGATCAGGCAAAATTTGCTGAATCAGCAATTTTTACTCTCGGGGGTGGAATTTAAGGCTTGTTTTATCATAGTTGCCCTTAATCAACTTTTTATTGATAAACTTGCAAATCGCATAGGTAAAAAAAGTTCCTTCATTGATTTAGTGTAAAAATATATATCCCCCTTAAGGTGGCACGGTAGTATTTCCTGGCCCATAGGGATAATGATAGCCTTTTTAGAATTTTCACCACTTTCTAACACTGCAAAAAAATCTACATTCACACTTAACTGAAGTACTTTCATTTTACTATTCAGAAATTAATTTGAATATGTATCATGACCGTTTACTTTTTTTGCTATTTTTAGAAACCTAAGGCCACTAGTAATTTTAGGTCTTTTATGGTGCAGTGAATACAAAATTTAAAAAAATTCTCAAAAATTCATTTTCATCTGTATGTAAAATTATTTCATATTTTTCTACACCTGATTCATCCCTCAGTTTGGGAAAGTATGTTCAGTTGATACTGTATTTTTTGTCCAATCACACTGTTTAGATACATTTACCTAAGTAGGGTACACAAAAGAGCAACCTAAATTCTGGAATGCAAATACTACCGTGCCACCTTAACCAAGACATAACAAACTTGAAACCAGTCATGACACCTATGATGCATAGATTTCTTACTTTGGAACATATTACAATAAAGAATACTAGTCTGCACTCATTTCTTATAAAAAAAAAATGAAACATTACATCCCTACCCCATCTGGCAGATTTTCACTTTTTTTCATCTTACCATTTTTACTTAAGAAGTGAACAAAACCCAAATATATGATGTTTCAAATCAACACAGAAGTCAAACATGGTGATTTAGGAGGAATTATTGGATTGCCAACTCTTTTTATGGTTAATCTGAGTAAAAGAAACAGTTTAATTACCAAATCATGAAAACTGATATTAAAGTCCATTCCACATTTTACAGCATGCCTTACATTACTTTAAACATTTTCAGATTATGAGGGCAATACAACAAGAGTCTTTAGATTGCAGTTAACTATTATTCCTTAACCTGTTTGACAATACATGTACTAGAATACATCTCTAAGTTGACTGTTTGTCTATTTCTCATGTATGCATTAAGTTAAATTATGTCCCCTTACATAATCAATTTGCATTTATTGTGCTTTTCACTGTCAGAAAATCTTAACAACTGATGGTATTTGCATGGAAAATGAATAAACCATTTAATCTTGTTGATATAGCATCATAAATAAATTCTTTGTCAAAAATAATGTCTATTTAATGTACAGAAACCCCTATTTCTATCTCTATTTCATACCAATATGAGAGCTAAATGAATAAGTAAGGATCCCCTTAACCACTTACTGGTTCCCCAAAAGCTCCTACTGGTGTCATGTAACATCACAACTACTAATTAAACCTTAAGAAAGCTAGTATAGCTGTACTTATGTTGAAAAAAATAAGAAATTATGCAATTTATTTATTTCTGTGAAAATAATAGGATGAACATGCAACCGTAGAATGTCGCGTCTCAAATTTCAGTGGTTGCACATGTGTTAGACACTGCGAAAAGTTAAAGCGAGCATTTATAATTAAAAATGTATTGCGAGTTACATAAAAATAATGAAGTTCTACTTTCTATGAAAATTTTTACATTATTACCTACAGATCAGGCAAAATTTGCTGAATCAGCAATTTTTACTCTCGGGGGTGGAATTTAAGGCTTGTTTTATCATAGTTGCCCTTAATCAACTTTTTATTGATAAACTTGCAAATCGCATAGGTAAAAAAAGTTCCTTCATTGATTTAGTGTAAAAATATATATCCCCCTTAACCAAGACATAACAAACTTGAAACCAGTCATGACACCTATGATGCATAGATTTCTTACTTTGGAACATATTACAATAAAGAATACTAGTCTGCACTCATTTCTTATAAAAAAAAAATGAAACATTACATCCCTACCCCATCTGGCAGATTTTCACTTTTTTTCATCTTACCATTTTTACTTAAGAAGTGAACAAAACCCAAATATATGATGTTTCAAATCAACACAGAAGTCAAACATGGTGATTTAGGAGGAATTATTGGATTGCCAACTCTTTTTATGGTTAATCTGAGTAAAAGAAACAGTTTAATTACCAAATCATGAAAACTGATATTAAAGTCCATTCCACATTTTACAGCATGCCTTACATTACTTTAAACATTTTCAGATTATGAGGGCAATACAACAAGAGTCTTTAGATTGCAGTTAACTATTATTCCTTAACCTGTTTGACAATACATGTACTAGAATACATCTCTAAGTTGACTGTTTGTCTATTTCTCATGTATGCATTAAGTTAAATTATGTCCCCTTACATAATCAATTTGCATTTATTGTGCTTTTCACTGTCAGAAAATCTTAACAACTGATGGTATTTGCATGGAAAATGAATAAACCATTTAATCTTGTTGATATAGCATCATAAATAAATTCTTTGTCAAAAATAATGTCTATTTAATGTACAGAAACCCCTATTTCTATCTCTATTTCATACCAATATGAGAGCTAAATGAATAAGTAAGGATCCCCTTAACCACTTACTGGTTCCCCAAAAGCTCCTACTGGTGTCATGTAACATCACAACTACTAATTAAACCTTAAGAAAGCTAGTATAGCTGTACTTATGTTGAAAAAAATAAGAAATTATGCAATTTATTTATTTCTGTGAAAATAATAGGATGAACATGCAACCGTAGAATGTCGCGTCTCAAATTTCAGTGGTTGCACATGTGTTAGACACTGCGAAAAGTTAAAGCGAGCATTTATAATTAAAAATGTATTGCGAGTTACATAAAAATAATGAAGTTCTACTTTCTATGAAAATTTTTACATTATTACCTACAGATCAGGCAAAATTTGCTGAATCAGCAATTTTTACTCTCGGGGGTGGAATTTAAGGCTTGTTTTATCATAGTTGCCCTTAATCAACTTTTTATTGATAAACTTGCAAATCGCATAGGTAAAAAAAGTTCCTTCATTGATTTAGTGTAAAAATATATATCCCCCTTAACCAAGACATAACAAACTTGAAACCAGTCATGACACCTATGATGCATAGATTTCTTACTTTGGAACATATTACAATAAAGAATACTAGTCTGCACTCATTTCTTATAAAAAAAAAATGAAACATTACATCCCTACCCCATCTGGCAGATTTTCACTTTTTTTCATCTTACCATTTTTACTTAAGAAGTGAACAAAACCCAAATATATGATGTTTCAAATCAACACAGAAGTCAAACATGGTGATTTAGGAGGAATTATTGGATTGCCAACTCTTTTTATGGTTAATCTGAGTAAAAGAAACAGTTTAATTACCAAATCATGAAAACTGATATTAAAGTCCATTCCACATTTTACAGCATGCCTTACATTACTTTAAACATTTTCAGATTATGAGGGCAATACAACAAGAGTCTTTAGATTGCAGTTAACTATTATTCCTTAACCTGTTTGACAATACATGTACTAGAATACATCTCTAAGTTGACTGTTTGTCTATTTCTCATGTATGCATTAAGTTAAATTATGTCCCCTTACATAATCAATTTGCATTTATTGTGCTTTTCACTGTCAGAAAATCTTAACAACTGATGGTATTTGCATGGAAAATGAATAAACCATTTAATCTTGTTGATATAGCATCATAAATAAATTCTTTGTCAAAAATAATGTCTATTTAATGTACAGAAACCCCTATTTCTATCTCTATTTCATACCAATATGAGAGCTAAATGAATAAGTAAGGATCCCCTTAACCACTTACTGGTTCCCCAAAAGCTCCTACTGGTGTCATGTAACATCACAACTACTAATTAAACCTTAAGAAAGCTAGTATAGCTGTACTTATGTTGAAAAAAATAAGAAATTATGCAATTTATTTATTTCTGTGAAAATAATAGGATGAACATGCAACCGTAGAATGTCGCGTCTCAAATTTCAGTGGTTGCACATGTGTTAGACACTGCGAAAAGTTAAAGCGAGCATTTATAATTAAAAATGTATTGCGAGTTACATAAAAATAATGAAGTTCTACTTTCTATGAAAATTTTTACATTATTACCTACAGATCAGGCAAAATTTGCTGAATCAGCAATTTTTACTCTCGGGGGTGGAATTTAAGGCTTGTTTTATCATAGTTGCCCTTAATCAACTTTTTATTGATAAACTTGCAAATCGCATAGGTAAAAAAAGTTCCTTCATTGATTTAGTGTAAAAATATATATCCCCCTTAACCAAGACATAACAAACTTGAAACCAGTCATGACACCTATGATGCATAGATTTCTTACTTTGGAACATATTACAATAAAGAATACTAGTCTGCACTCATTTCTTATAAAAAAAAAATGAAACATTACATCCCTACCCCATCTGGCAGATTTTCACTTTTTTTCATCTTACCATTTTTACTTAAGAAGTGAACAAAACCCAAATATATGATGTTTCAAATCAACACAGAAGTCAAACATGGTGATTTAGGAGGAATTATTGGATTGCCAACTCTTTTTATGGTTAATCTGAGTAAAAGAAACAGTTTAATTACCAAATCATGAAAACTGATATTAAAGTCCATTCCACATTTTACAGCATGCCTTACATTACTTTAAACATTTTCAGATTATGAGGGCAATACAACAAGAGTCTTTAGATTGCAGTTAACTATTATTCCTTAACCTGTTTGACAATACATGTACTAGAATACATCTCTAAGTTGACTGTTTGTCTATTTCTCATGTATGCATTAAGTTAAATTATGTCCCCTTACATAATCAATTTGCATTTATTGTGCTTTTCACTGTCAGAAAATCTTAACAACTGATGGTATTTGCATGGAAAATGAATAAACCATTTAATCTTGTTGATATAGCATCATAAATAAATTCTTTGTCAAAAATAATGTCTATTTAATGTACAGAAACCCCTATTTCTATCTCTATTTCATACCAATATGAGAGCTAAATGAATAAGTAAGGATCCCCTTAACCACTTACTGGTTCCCCAAAAGCTCCTACTGGTGTCATGTAACATCACAACTACTAATTAAACCTTAAGAAAGCTAGTATAGCTGTACTTATGTTGAAAAAAATAAGAAATTATGCAATTTATTTATTTCTGTGAAAATAATAGGATGAACATGCAACCGTAGAATGTCGCGTCTCAAATTTCAGTGGTTGCACATGTGTTAGACACTGCGAAAAGTTAAAGCGAGCATTTATAATTAAAAATGTATTGCGAGTTACATAAAAATAATGAAGTTCTACTTTCTATGAAAATTTTTACATTATTACCTACAGATCAGGCAAAATTTGCTGAATCAGCAATTTTTACTCTCGGGGGTGGAATTTAAGGCTTGTTTTATCATAGTTGCCCTTAATCAACTTTTTATTGATAAACTTGCAAATCGCATAGGTAAAAAAAGTTCCTTCATTGATTTAGTGTAAAAATATATATCCCCCTTAAGGTGGCACGGTAGTATTTCCTGGCCCATAGGGATAATGATAGCCTTTTTAGAATTTTCACCACTTTCTAACACTGCAAAAAAATCTACATTCACACTTAACTGAAGTACTTTCATTTTACTATTCAGAAATTAATTTGAATATGTATCATGACCGTTTACTTTTTTTGCTATTTTTAGAAACCTAAGGCCACTAGTAATTTTAGGTCTTTTATGGTGCAGTGAATACAAAATTTAAAAAAATTCTCAAAAATTCATTTTCATCTGTATGTAAAATTATTTCATATTTTTCTACACCTGATTCATCCCTCAGTTTGGGAAAGTATGTTCAGTTGATACTGTATTTTTTGTCCAATCACACTGTTTAGATACATTTACCTAAGTAGGGTACACAAAAGAGCAACCTAAATTCTGGAATGCAAATACTACCGTGCCACCTTAACCAAGACATAACAAACTTGAAACCAGTCATGACACCTATGATGCATAGATTTCTTACTTTGGAACATATTACAATAAAGAATACTAGTCTGCACTCATTTCTTATAAAAAAAAAATGAAACATTACATCCCTACCCCATCTGGCAGATTTTCACTTTTTTTCATCTTACCATTTTTACTTAAGAAGTGAACAAAACCCAAATATATGATGTTTCAAATCAACACAGAAGTCAAACATGGTGATTTAGGAGGAATTATTGGATTGCCAACTCT
Organism: Mytilus edulis; assembly: GCF_963676685.1. NCBI lineage: Eukaryota > Metazoa > Mollusca > Bivalvia > Mytilida > Mytilidae > Mytilus > Mytilus edulis. The sequence goes on from NC_092348.1 coordinate 58,545,822, forward strand.
TTTTATGGTTAATCTGAGTAAAAGAAACAGTTTAATTACCAAATCATGAAAACTGATATTAAAGTCCATTCCACATTTTACAGCATGCCTTACATTACTTTAAACATTTTCAGATTATGAGGGCAATACAACAAGAGTCTTTAGATTGCAGTTAACTATTATTCCTTAACCTGTTTGACAATACATGTACTAGAATACATCTCTAAGTTGACTGTTTGTCTATTTCTCATGTATGCATTAAGTTAAATTATGTCCCCTTACATAATCAATTTGCATTTATTGTGCTTTTCACTGTCAGAAAATCTTAACAACTGATGGTATTTGCATGGAAAATGAATAAACCATTTAATCTTGTTGATATAGCATCATAAATAAATTCTTTGTCAAAAATAATGTCTATTTAATGTACAGAAACCCCTATTTCTATCTCTATTTCATACCAATATGAGAGCTAAATGAATAAGTAAGGATCCCCTTAACCACTTACTGGTTCCCCAAAAGCTCCTACTGGTGTCATGTAACATCACAACTACTAATTAAACCTTAAGAAAGCTAGTATAGCTGTACTTATGTTGAAAAAAATAAGAAATTATGCAATTTATTTATTTCTGTGAAAATAATAGGATGAACATGCAACCGTAGAATGTCGCGTCTCAAATTTCAGTGGTTGCACATGTGTTAGACACTGCGAAAAGTTAAAGCGAGCATTTATAATTAAAAATGTATTGCGAGTTACATAAAAATAATGAAGTTCTACTTTCTATGAAAATTTTTACATTATTACCTACAGATCAGGCAAAATTTGCTGAATCAGCAATTTTTACTCTCGGGGGTGGAATTTAAGGCTTGTTTTATCATAGTTGCCCTTAATCAACTTTTTATTGATAAACTTGCAAATCGCATAGGTAAAAAAAGTTCCTTCATTGATTTAGTGTAAAAATATATATCCCCCTTAACCAAGACATAACAAACTTGAAACCAGTCATGACACCTATGATGCATAGATTTCTTACTTTGGAACATATTACAATAAAGAATACTAGTCTGCACTCATTTCTTATAAAAAAAAAATGAAACATTACATCCCTACCCCATCTGGCAGATTTTCACTTTTTTTCATCTTACCATTTTTACTTAAGAAGTGAACAAAACCCAAATATATGATGTTTCAAATCAACACAGAAGTCAAACATGGTGATTTAGGAGGAATTATTGGATTGCCAACTCTTTTTATGGTTAATCTGAGTAAAAGAAACAGTTTAATTACCAAATCATGAAAACTGATATTAAAGTCCATTCCACATTTTACAGCATGCCTTACATTACTTTAAACATTTTCAGATTATGAGGGCAATACAACAAGAGTCTTTAGATTGCAGTTAACTATTATTCCTTAACCTGTTTGACAATACATGTACTAGAATACATCTCTAAGTTGACTGTTTGTCTATTTCTCATGTATGCATTAAGTTAAATTATGTCCCCTTACATAATCAATTTGCATTTATTGTGCTTTTCACTGTCAGAAAATCTTAACAACTGATGGTATTTGCATGGAAAATGAATAAACCATTTAATCTTGTTGATATAGCATCATAAATAAATTCTTTGTCAAAAATAATGTCTATTTAATGTACAGAAACCCCTATTTCTATCTCTATTTCATACCAATATGAGAGCTAAATGAATAAGTAAGGATCCCCTTAACCACTTACTGGTTCCCCAAAAGCTCCTACTGGTGTCATGTAACATCACAACTACTAATTAAACCTTAAGAAAGCTAGTATAGCTGTACTTATGTTGAAAAAAATAAGAAATTATGCAATTTATTTATTTCTGTGAAAATAATAGGATGAACATGCAACCGTAGAATGTCGCGTCTCAAATTTCAGTGGTTGCACATGTGTTAGACACTGCGAAAAGTTAAAGCGAGCATTTATAATTAAAAATGTATTGCGAGTTACATAAAAATAATGAAGTTCTACTTTCTATGAAAATTTTTACATTATTACCTACAGATCAGGCAAAATTTGCTGAATCAGCAATTTTTACTCTCGGGGGTGGAATTTAAGGCTTGTTTTATCATAGTTGCCCTTAATCAACTTTTTATTGATAAACTTGCAAATCGCATAGGTAAAAAAAGTTCCTTCATTGATTTAGTGTAAAAATATATATCCCCCTTAACCAAGACATAACAAACTTGAAACCAGTCATGACACCTATGATGCATAGATTTCTTACTTTGGAACATATTACAATAAAGAATACTAGTCTGCACTCATTTCTTATAAAAAAAAAATGAAACATTACATCCCTACCCCATCTGGCAGATTTTCACTTTTTTTCATCTTACCATTTTTACTTAAGAAGTGAACAAAACCCAAATATATGATGTTTCAAATCAACACAGAAGTCAAACATGGTGATTTAGGAGGAATTATTGGATTGCCAACTCTTTTTATGGTTAATCTGAGTAAAAGAAACAGTTTAATTACCAAATCATGAAAACTGATATTAAAGTCCATTCCACATTTTACAGCATGCCTTACATTACTTTAAACATTTTCAGATTATGAGGGCAATACAACAAGAGTCTTTAGATTGCAGTTAACTATTATTCCTTAACCTGTTTGACAATACATGTACTAGAATACATCTCTAAGTTGACTGTTTGTCTATTTCTCATGTATGCATTAAGTTAAATTATGTCCCCTTACATAATCAATTTGCATTTATTGTGCTTTTCACTGTCAGAAAATCTTAACAACTGATGGTATTTGCATGGAAAATGAATAAACCATTTAATCTTGTTGATATAGCATCATAAATAAATTCTTTGTCAAAAATAATGTCTATTTAATGTACAGAAACCCCTATTTCTATCTCTATTTCATACCAATATGAGAGCTAAATGAATAAGTAAGGATCCCCTTAACCACTTACTGGTTCCCCAAAAGCTCCTACTGGTGTCATGTAACATCACAACTACTAATTAAACCTTAAGAAAGCTAGTATAGCTGTACTTATGTTGAAAAAAATAAGAAATTATGCAATTTATTTATTTCTGTGAAAATAATAGGATGAACATGCAACCGTAGAATGTCGCGTCTCAAATTTCAGTGGTTGCACATGTGTTAGACACTGCGAAAAGTTAAAGCGAGCATTTATAATTAAAAATGTATTGCGAGTTACATAAAAATAATGAAGTTCTACTTTCTATGAAAATTTTTACATTATTACCTACAGATCAGGCAAAATTTGCTGAATCAGCAATTTTTACTCTCGGGGGTGGAATTTAAGGCTTGTTTTATCATAGTTGCCCTTAATCAACTTTTTATTGATAAACTTGCAAATCGCATAGGTAAAAAAAGTTCCTTCATTGATTTAGTGTAAAAATATATATCCCCCTTAACCAAGACATAACAAACTTGAAACCAGTCATGACACCTATGATGCATAGATTTCTTACTTTGGAACATATTACAATAAAGAATACTAGTCTGCACTCATTTCTTATAAAAAAAAAATGAAACATTACATCCCTACCCCATCTGGCAGATTTTCACTTTTTTTCATCTTACCATTTTTACTTAAGAAGTGAACAAAACCCAAATATATGATGTTTCAAATCAACACAGAAGTCAAACATGGTGATTTAGGAGGAATTATTGGATTGCCAACTCTTTTTATGGTTAATCTGAGTAAAAGAAACAGTTTAATTACCAAATCATGAAAACTGATATTAAAGTCCATTCCACATTTTACAGCATGCCTTACATTACTTTAAACATTTTCAGATTATGAGGGCAATACAACAAGAGTCTTTAGATTGCAGTTAACTATTATTCCTTAACCTGTTTGACAATACATGTACTAGAATACATCTCTAAGTTGACTGTTTGTCTATTTCTCATGTATGCATTAAGTTAAATTATGTCCCCTTACATAATCAATTTGCATTTATTGTGCTTTTCACTGTCAGAAAATCTTAACAACTGATGGTATTTGCATGGAAAATGAATAAACCATTTAATCTTGTTGATATAGCATCATAAATAAATTCTTTGTCAAAAATAATGTCTATTTAATGTACAGAAACCCCTATTTCTATCTCTATTTCATACCAATATGAGAGCTAAATGAATAAGTAAGGATCCCCTTAACCACTTACTGGTTCCCCAAAAGCTCCTACTGGTGTCATGTAACATCACAACTACTAATTAAACCTTAAGAAAGCTAGTATAGCTGTACTTATGTTGAAAAAAATAAGAAATTATGCAATTTATTTATTTCTGTGAAAATAATAGGATGAACATGCAACCGTAGAATGTCGCGTCTCAAATTTCAGTGGTTGCACATGTGTTAGACACTGCGAAAAGTTAAAGCGAGCATTTATAATTAAAAATGTATTGCGAGTTACATAAAAATAATGAAGTTCTACTTTCTATGAAAATTTTTACATTATTACCTACAGATCAGGCAAAATTTGCTGAATCAGCAATTTTTACTCTCGGGGGTGGAATTTAAGGCTTGTTTTATCATAGTTGCCCTTAATCAACTTTTTATTGATAAACTTGCAAATCGCATAGGTAAAAAAAGTTCCTTCATTGATTTAGTGTAAAAATATATATCCCCCTTAACCAAGACATAACAAACTTGAAACCAGTCATGACACCTATGATGCATAGATTTCTTACTTTGGAACATATTACAATAAAGAATACTAGTCTGCACTCATTTCTTATAAAAAAAAAATGAAACATTACATCCCTACCCCATCTGGCAGATTTTCACTTTTTTTCATCTTACCATTTTTACTTAAGAAGTGAACAAAACCCAAATATATGATGTTTCAAATCAACACAGAAGTCAAACATGGTGATTTAGGAGGAATTATTGGATTGCCAACTCTTTTTATGGTTAATCTGAGTAAAAGAAACAGTTTAATTACCAAATCATGAAAACTGATATTAAAGTCCATTCCACATTTTACAGCATGCCTTACATTACTTTAAACATTTTCAGATTATGAGGGCAATACAACAAGAGTCTTTAGATTGCAGTTAACTATTATTCCTTAACCTGTTTGACAATACATGTACTAGAATACATCTCTAAGTTGACTGTTTGTCTATTTCTCATGTATGCATTAAGTTAAATTATGTCCCCTTACATAATCAATTTGCATTTATTGTGCTTTTCACTGTCAGAAAATCTTAACAACTGATGGTATTTGCATGGAAAATGAATAAACCATTTAATCTTGTTGATATAGCATCATAAATAAATTCTTTGTCAAAAATAATGTCTATTTAATGTACAGAAACCCCTATTTCTATCTCTATTTCATACCAATATGAGAGCTAAATGAATAAGTAAGGATCCCCTTAACCACTTACTGGTTCCCCAAAAGCTCCTACTGGTGTCATGTAACATCACAACTACTAATTAAACCTTAAGAAAGCTAGTATAGCTGTACTTATGTTGAAAAAAATAAGAAATTATGCAATTTATTTATTTCTGTGAAAATAATAGGATGAACATGCAACCGTAGAATGTCGCGTCTCAAATTTCAGTGGTTGCACATGTGTTAGACACTGCGAAAAGTTAAAGCGAGCATTTATAATTAAAAATGTATTGCGAGTTACATAAAAATAATGAAGTTCTACTTTCTATGAAAATTTTTACATTATTACCTACAGATCAGGCAAAATTTGCTGAATCAGCAATTTTTACTCTCGGGGGTGGAATTTAAGGCTTGTTTTATCATAGTTGCCCTTAATCAACTTTTTATTGATAAACTTGCAAATCGCATAGGTAAAAAAAGTTCCTTCATTGATTTAGTGTAAAAATATATATCCCCCTTAAGGTGGCACGGTAGTATTTCCTGGCCCATAGGGATAATGATAGCCTTTTTAGAATTTTCACCACTTTCTAACACTGCAAAAAAATCTACATTCACACTTAACTGAAGTACTTTCATTTTACTATTCAGAAATTAATTTGAATATGTATCATGACCGTTTACTTTTTTTGCTATTTTTAGAAACCTAAGGCCACTAGTAATTTTAGGTCTTTTATGGTGCAGTGAATACAAAATTTAAAAAAATTCTCAAAAATTCATTTTCATCTGTATGTAAAATTATTTCATATTTTTCTACACCTGATTCATCCCTCAGTTTGGGAAAGTATGTTCAGTTGATACTGTATTTTTTGTCCAATCACACTGTTTAGATACATTTACCTAAGTAGGGTACACAAAAGAGCAACCTAAATTCTGGAATGCAAATACTACCGTGCCACCTTAACCAAGACATAACAAACTTGAAACCAGTCATGACACCTATGATGCATAGATTTCTTACTTTGGAACATATTACAATAAAGAATACTAGTCTGCACTCATTTCTTATAAAAAAAAAATGAAACATTACATCCCTACCCCATCTGGCAGATTTTCACTTTTTTTCATCTTACCATTTTTACTTAAGAAGTGAACAAAACCCAAATATATGATGTTTCAAATCAACACAGAAGTCAAACATGGTGATTTAGGAGGAATTATTGGATTGCCAACTCTTTTTATGGTTAATCTGAGTAAAAGAAACAGTTTAATTACCAAATCATGAAAACTGATATTAAAGTCCATTCCACATTTTACAGCATGCCTTACATTACTTTAAACATTTTCAGATTATGAGGGCAATACAACAAGAGTCTTTAGATTGCAGTTAACTATTATTCCTTAACCTGTTTGACAATACATGTACTAGAATACATCTCTAAGTTGACTGTTTGTCTATTTCTCATGTATGCATTAAGTTAAATTATGTCCCCTTACATAATCAATTTGCATTTATTGTGCTTTTCACTGTCAGAAAATCTTAACAACTGATGGTATTTGCATGGAAAATGAATAAACCATTTAATCTTGTTGATATAGCATCATAAATAAATTCTTTGTCAAAAATAATGTCTATTTAATGTACAGAAACCCCTATTTCTATCTCTATTTCATACCAATATGAGAGCTAAATGAATAAGTAAGGATCCCCTTAACCACTTACTGGTTCCCCAAAAGCTCCTACTGGTGTCATGTAACATCACAACTACTAATTAAACCTTAAGAAAGCTAGTATAGCTGTACTTATGTTGAAAAAAATAAGAAATTATGCAATTTATTTATTTCTGTGAAAATAATAGGATGAACATGCAACCGTAGAATGTCGCGTCTCAAATTTCAGTGGTTGCACATGTGTTAGACACTGCGAAAAGTTAAAGCGAGCATTTATAATTAAAAATGTATTGCGAGTTACATAAAAATAATGAAGTTCTACTTTCTATGAAAATTTTTACATTATTACCTACAGATCAGGCAAAATTTGCTGAATCAGCAATTTTTACTCTCGGGGGTGGAATTTAAGGCTTGTTTTATCATAGTTGCCCTTAATCAACTTTTTATTGATAAACTTGCAAATCGCATAGGTAAAAAAAGTTCCTTCATTGATTTAGTGTAAAAATATATATCCCCCTTAACCAAGACATAACAAACTTGAAACCAGTCATGACACCTATGATGCATAGATTTCTTACTTTGGAACATATTACAATAAAGAATACTAGTCTGCACTCATTTCTTATAAAAAAAAAATGAAACATTACATCCCTACCCCATCTGGCAGATTTTCACTTTTTTTCATCTTACCATTTTTACTTAAGAAGTGAACAAAACCCAAATATATGATGTTTCAAATCAACACAGAAGTCAAACATGGTGATTTAGGAGGAATTATTGGATTGCCAACTCTTTTTATGGTTAATCTGAGTAAAAGAAACAGTTTAATTACCAAATCATGAAAACTGATATTAAAGTCCATTCCACATTTTACAGCATGCCTTACATTACTTTAAACATTTTCAGATTATGAGGGCAATACAACAAGAGTCTTTAGATTGCAGTTAACTATTATTCCTTAACCTGTTTGACAATACATGTACTAGAATACATCTCTAAGTTGACTGTTTGTCTATTTCTCATGTATGCATTAAGTTAAATTATGTCCCCTTACATAATCAATTTGCATTTATTGTGCTTTTCACTGTCAGAAAATCTTAACAACTGATGGTATTTGCATGGAAAATGAATAAACCATTTAATCTTGTTGATATAGCATCATAAATAAATTCTTTGTCAAAAATAATGTCTATTTAATGTACAGAAACCCCTATTTCTATCTCTATTTCATACCAATATGAGAGCTAAATGAATAAGTAAGGATCCCCTTAACCACTTACTGGTTCCCCAAAAGCTCCTACTGGTGTCATGTAACATCACAACTACTAATTAAACCTTAAGAAAGCTAGTATAGCTGTACTTATGTTGAAAAAAATAAGAAATTATGCAATTTATTTATTTCTGTGAAAATAATAGGATGAACATGCAACCGTAGAATGTCGCGTCTCAAATTTCAGTGGTTGCACATGTGTTAGACACTGCGAAAAGTTAAAGCGAGCATTTATAATTAAAAATGTATTGCGAGTTACATAAAAATAATGAAGTTCTACTTTCTATGAAAATTTTTACATTATTACCTACAGATCAGGCAAAATTTGCTGAATCAGCAATTTTTACTCTCGGGGGTGGAATTTAAGGCTTGTTTTATCATAGTTGCCCTTAATCAACTTTTTATTGATAAACTTGCAAATCGCATAGGTAAAAAAAGTTCCTTCATTGATTTAGTGTAAAAATATATATCCCCCTTAAGGTGGCACGGTAGTATTTCCTGGCCCATAGGGATAATGATAGCCTTTTTAGAATTTTCACCACTTTCTAACACTGCAAAAAAATCTACATTCACACTTAACTGAAGTACTTTCATTTTACTATTCAGAAATTAATTTGAATATGTATCATGACCGTTTACTTTTTTTGCTATTTTTAGAAACCTAAGGCCACTAGTAATTTTAGGTCTTTTATGGTGCAGTGAATACAAAATTTAAAAAAATTCTCAAAAATTCATTTTCATCTGTATGTAAAATTATTTCATATTTTTCTACACCTGATTCATCCCTCAGTTTGGGAAAGTATGTTCAGTTGATACTGTATTTTTTGTCCAATCACACTGTTTAGATACATTTACCTAAGTAGGGTACACAAAAGAGCAACCTAAATTCTGGAATGCAAATACTACCGTGCCACCTTAACCAAGACATAACAAACTTGAAACCAGTCATGACACCTATGATGCATAGATTTCTTACTTTGGAACATATTACAATAAAGAATACTAGTCTGCACTCATTTCTTATAAAAAAAAAATGAAACATTACATCCCTACCCCATCTGGCAGATTTTCACTTTTTTTCATCTTACCATTTTTACTTAAGAAGTGAACAAAACCCAAATATATGATGTTTCAAATCAACACAGAAGTCAAACATGGTGATTTAGGAGGAATTATTGGATTGCCAACTCTTTTTATGGTTAATCTGAGTAAAAGAAACAGTTTAATTACCAAATCATGAAAACTGATATTAAAGTCCATTCCACATTTTACAGCATGCCTTACATTACTTTAAACATTTTCAGATTATGAGGGCAATACAACAAGAGTCTTTAGATTGCAGTTAACTATTATTCCTTAACCTGTTTGACAATACATGTACTAGAATACATCTCTAAGTTGACTGTTTGTCTATTTCTCATGTATGCATTAAGTTAAATTATGTCCCCTTACATAATCAATTTGCATTTATTGTGCTTTTCACTGTCAGAAAATCTTAACAACTGATGGTATTTGCATGGAAAATGAATAAACCATTTAATCTTGTTGATATAGCATCATAAATAAATTCTTTGTCAAAAATAATGTCTATTTAATGTACAGAAACCCCTATTTCTATCTCTATTTCATACCAATATGAGAGCTAAATGAATAAGTAAGAATCCCCTTAACCACTTACTGGTTCCCCAAAAGCTCCTACTGGTGTCATGTAACATCACAACTACTAATTAAACCTTAAGAAAGCTAGTATAGCTGTACTTATGTTGAAAAAAATAAGAAATTATGCAATTTATTTATTTCTGTGAAAATAATAGGATGAACATGCAACCGTAGAATGTCGCGTCTCAAATTTCAGTGGTTGCACATGTGTTAGACACTGCGAAAAGTTAAAGCGAGCATTTATAATTAAAAATGTATTGCGAGTTACATAAAAATAATGAAGTTCTACTTTCTATGAAAATTTTTACATTATTACCTACAGATCAGGCAAAATTTGCTGAATCAGCAATTTTTACTCTCGGGGGTGGAATTTAAGGCTTGTTTTATCATAGTTGCCCTTAATCAACTTTTTATTGATAAACTTGCAAATCGCATAGGTAAAAAAAGTTCCTTCATTGATTTAGTGTAAAAATATATATCCCCCTTAACCAAGACATAACAAACTTGAAACCAGTCATGACACCTATGATGCATAGATTTCTTACTTTGGAACATATTACAATAAAGAATACTAGTCTGCACTCATTTCTTATAAAAAAAAAATGAAACATTACATCCCTACCCCATCTGGCAGATTTTCACTTTTTTTCATCTTACCATTTTTACTTAAGAAGTGAACAAAACCCAAATATATGATGTTTCAAATCAACACAGAAGTCAAACATGGTGATTTAGGAGGAATTATTGGATTGCCAACTCTTTTTATGGTTAATCTGAGTAAAAGAAACAGTTTAATTACCAAATCATGAAAACTGATATTAAAGTCCATTCCACATTTTACAGCATGCCTTACATTACTTTAAACATTTTCAGATTATGAGGGCAATACAACAAGAGTCTTTAGATTGCAGTTAACTATTATTCCTTAACCTGTTTGACAATACATGTACTAGAATACATCTCTAAGTTGACTGTTTGTCTATTTCTCATGTATGCATTAAGTTAAATTATGTCCCCTTACATAATCAATTTGCATTTATTGTGCTTTTCACTGTCAGAAAATCTTAACAACTGATGGTATTTGCATGGAAAATGAATAAACCATTTAATCTTGTTGATATAGCATCATAAATAAATTCTTTGTCAAAAATAATGTCTATTTAATGTACAGAAACCCCTATTTCTATCTCTATTTCATACCAATATGAGAGCTAAATGAATAAGTAAGGATCCCCTTAACCACTTACTGGTTCCCCAAAAGCTCCTACTGGTGTCATGTAACATCACAACTACTAATTAAACCTTAAGAAAGCTAGTATAGCTGTACTTATGTTGAAAAAAATAAGAAATTATGCAATTTATTTATTTCTGTGAAAATAATAGGATGAACATGCAACCGTAGAATGTCGCGTCTCAAATTTCAGTGGTTGCACATGTGTTAGACACTGCGAAAAGTTAAAGCGAGCATTTATAATTAAAAATGTATTGCGAGTTACATAAAAATAATGAAGTTCTACTTTCTATGAAAATTTTTACATTATTACCTACAGATCAGGCAAAATTTGCTGAATCAGCAATTTTTACTCTCGGGGGTGGAATTTAAGGCTTGTTTTATCATAGTTGCCCTTAATCAACTTTTTATTGATAAACTTGCAAATCGCATAGGTAAAAAAAGTTCCTTCATTGATTTAGTGTAAAAATATATATCCCCCTTAAGGTGGCACGGTAGTATTTCCTGGCCCATAGGGATAATGATAGCCTTTTTAGAATTTTCACCACTTTCTAACACTGCAAAAAAATCTACATTCACACTTAACTGAAGTACTTTCATTTTACTATTCAGAAATTAATTTGAATATGTATCATGACCGTTTACTTTTTTTGCTATTTTTAGAAACCTAAGGCCACTAGTAATTTTAGGTCTTTTATGGTGCAGTGAATACAAAATTTAAAAAAATTCTCAAAAATTCATTTTCATCTGTATGTAAAATTATTTCATATTTTTCTACACCTGATTCATCCCTCAGTTTGGGAAAGTATGTTCAGTTGATACTGTATTTTTTGTCCAATCACACTGTTTAGATACATTTACCTAAGTAGGGTACACAAAAGAGCAACCTAAATTCTGGAATGCAAATACTACCGTGCCACCTTAACCAAGACATAACAAACTTGAAACCAGTCATGACACCTATGATGCATAGATTTCTTACTTTGGAACATATTACAATAAAGAATACTAGTCTGCACTCATTTCTTATAAAAAAAAAATGAAACATTACATCCCTACCCCATCTGGCAGATTTTCACTTTTTTTCATCTTACCATTTTTACTTAAGAAGTGAACAAAACCCAAATATATGATGTTTCAAATCAACACAGAAGTCAAACATGGTGATTTAGGAGGAATTATTGGATTGCCAACTCTTTTTATGGTTAATCTGAGTAAAAGAAACAGTTTAATTACCAAATCATGAAAACTGATATTAAAGTCCATTCCACATTTTACAGCATGCCTTACATTACTTTAAACATTTTCAGATTATGAGGGCAATACAACAAGAGTCTTTAGATTGCAGTTAACTATTATTCCTTAACCTGTTTGACAATACATGTACTAGAATACATCTCTAAGTTGACTGTTTGTCTATTTCTCATGTATGCATTAAGTTAAATTATGTCCCCTTACATAATCAATTTGCATTTATTGTGCTTTTCACTGTCAGAAAATCTTAACAACTGATGGTATTTGCATGGAAAATGAATAAACCATTTAATCTTGTTGATATAGCATCATAAATAAATTCTTTGTCAAAAATAATGTCTATTTAATGTACAGAAACCCCTATTTCTATCTCTATTTCATACCAATATGAGAGCTAAATGAATAAGTAAGGATCCCCTTAACCACTTACTGGTTCCCCAAAAGCTCCTACTGGTGTCATGTAACATCACAACTACTAATTAAACCTTAAGAAAGCTAGTATAGCTGTACTTATGTTGAAAAAAATAAGAAATTATGCAATTTATTTATTTCTGTGAAAATAATAGGATGAACATGCAACCGTAGAATGTCGCGTCTCAAATTTCAGTGGTTGCACATGTGTTAGACACTGCGAAAAGTTAAAGCGAGCATTTATAATTAAAAATGTATTGCGAGTTACATAAAAATAATGAAGTTCTACTTTCTATGAAAATTTTTACATTATTACCTACAGATCAGGCAAAATTTGCTGAATCAGCAATTTTTACTCTCGGGGGTGGAATTTAAGGCTTGTTTTATCATAGTTGCCCTTAATCAACTTTTTATTGATAAACTTGCAAATCGCATAGGTAAAAAAAGTTCCTTCATTGATTTAGTGTAAAAATATATATCCCCCTTAACCAAGACATAACAAACTTGAAACCAGTCATGACACCTATGATGCATAGATTTCTTACTTTGGAACATATTACAATAAAGAATACTAGTCTGCACTCATTTCTTATAAAAAAAAAATGAAACATTACATCCCTACCCCATCTGGCAGATTTTCACTTTTTTTCATCTTACCATTTTTACTTAAGAAGTGAACAAAACCCAAATATATGATGTTTCAAATCAACACAGAAGTCAAACATGGTGATTTAGGAGGAATTATTGGATTGCCAACTCTTTTTATGGTTAATCTGAGTAAAAGAAACAGTTTAATTACCAAATCATGAAAACTGATATTAAAGTCCATTCCACATTTTACAGCATGCCTTACATTACTTTAAACATTTTCAGATTATGAGGGCAATACAACAAGAGTCTTTAGATTGCAGTTAACTATTATTCCTTAACCTGTTTGACAATACATGTACTAGAATACATCTCTAAGTTGACTGTTTGTCTATTTCTCATGTATGCATTAAGTTAAATTATGTCCCCTTACATAATCAATTTGCATTTATTGTGCTTTTCACTGTCAGAAAATCTTAACAACTGATGGTATTTGCATGGAAAATGAATAAACCATTTAATCTTGTTGATATAGCATCATAAATAAATTCTTTGTCAAAAATAATGTCTATTTAATGTACAGAAACCCCTATTTCTATCTCTATTTCATACCAATATGAGAGCTAAATGAATAAGTAAGGATCCCCTTAACCACTTACTGGTTCCCCAAAAGCTCCTACTGGTGTCATGTAACATCACAACTACTAATTAAACCTTAAGAAAGCTAGTATAGCTGTACTTATGTTGAAAAAAATAAGAAATTATGCAATTTATTTATTTCTGTGAAAATAATAGGATGAACATGCAACCGTAGAATGTCGCGTCTCAAATTTCAGTGGTTGCACATGTGTTAGACACTGCGAAAAGTTAAAGCGAGCATTTATAATTAAAAATGTATTGCGAGTTACATAAAAATAATGAAGTTCTACTTTCTATGAAAATTTTTACATTATTACCTACAGATCAGGCAAAATTTGCTGAATCAGCAATTTTTACTCTCGGGGGTGGAATTTAAGGCTTGTTTTATCATAGTTGCCCTTAATCAACTTTTTATTGATAAACTTGCAAATCGCATAGGTAAAAAAAGTTCCTTCATTGATTTAGTGTAAAAATATATATCCCCCTTAACCAAGACATAACAAACTTGAAACCAGTCATGACACCTATGATGCATAGATTTCTTACTTTGGAACATATTACAATAAAGAATACTAGTCTGCACTCATTTCTTATAAAAAAAAAATGAAACATTACATCCCTACCCCATCTGGCAGATTTTCACTTTTTTTCATCTTACCATTTTTACTTAAGAAGTGAACAAAACCCAAATATATGATGTTTCAAATCAACACAGAAGTCAAACATGGTGATTTAGGAGGAATTATTGGATTGCCAACTCTTTTTATGGTTAATCTGAGTAAAAGAAACAGTTTAATTACCAAATCATGAAAACTGATATTAAAGTCCATTCCACATTTTACAGCATGCCTTACATTACTTTAAACATTTTCAGATTATGAGGGCAATACAACAAGAGTCTTTAGATTGCAGTTAACTATTATTCCTTAACCTGTTTGACAATACATGTACTAGAATACATCTCTAAGTTGACTGTTTGTCTATTTCTCATGTATGCATTAAGTTAAATTATGTCCCCTTACATAATCAATTTGCATTTATTGTGCTTTTCACTGTCAGAAAATCTTAACAACTGATGGTATTTGCATGGAAAATGAATAAACCATTTAATCTTGTTGATATAGCATCATAAATAAATTCTTTGTCAAAAATAATGTCTATTTAATGTACAGAAACCCCTATTTCTATCTCTATTTCATACCAATATGAGAGCTAAATGAATAAGTAAGGATCCCCTTAACCACTTACTGGTTCCCCAAAAGCTCCTACTGGTGTCATGTAACATCACAACTACTAATTAAACCTTAAGAAAGCTAGTATAGCTGTACTTATGTTGAAAAAAATAAGAAATTATGCAATTTATTTATTTCTGTGAAAATAATAGGATGAACATGCAACCGTAGAATGTCGCGTCTCAAATTTCAGTGGTTGCACATGTGTTAGACACTGCGAAAAGTTAAAGCGAGCATTTATAATTAAAAATGTATTGCGAGTTACATAAAAATAATGAAGTTCTACTTTCTATGAAAATTTTTACATTATTACCTACAGATCAGGCAAAATTTGCTGAATCAGCAATTTTTACTCTCGGGGGTGGAATTTAAGGCTTGTTTTATCATAGTTGCCCTTAATCAACTTTTTATTGATAAACTTGCAAATCGCATAGGTAAAAAAAGTTCCTTCATTGATTTAGTGTAAAAATATATATCCCCCTTAAGGTGGCACGGTAGTATTTCCTGGCCCATAGGGATAATGATAGCCTTTTTAGAATTTTCACCACTTTCTAACACTGCAAAAAAATCTACATTCACACTTAACTGAAGTACTTTCATTTTACTATTCAGAAATTAATTTGAATATGTATCATGACCGTTTACTTTTTTTGCTATTTTTAGAAACCTAAGGCCACTAGTAATTTTAGGTCTTTTATGGTGCAGTGAATACAAAATTTAAAAAAATTCTCAAAAATTCATTTTCATCTGTATGTAAAATTATTTCATATTTTTCTACACCTGATTCATCCCTCAGTTTGGGAAAGTATGTTCAGTTGATACTGTATTTTTTGTCCAATCACACTGTTTAGATACATTTACCTAAGTAGGGTACACAAAAGAGCAACCTAAATTCTGGAATGCAAATACTACCGTGCCACCTTAACCAAGACATAACAAACTTGAAACCAGTCATGACACCTATGATGCATAGATTTCTTACTTTGGAACATATTACAATAAAGAATACTAGTCTGCACTCATTTCTTATAAAAAAAAAATGAAACATTACATCCCTACCCCATCTGGCAGATTTTCACTTTTTTTCATCTTACCATTTTTACTTAAGAAGTGAACAAAACCCAAATATATGATGTTTCAAATCAACACAGAAGTCAAACATGGTGATTTAGGAGGAATTATTGGATTGCCAACTCTTTTTATGGTTAATCTGAGTAAAAGAAACAGTTTAATTACCAAATCATGAAAACTGATATTAAAGTCCATTCCACATTTTACAGCATGCCTTACATTACTTTAAACATTTTCAGATTATGAGGGCAATACAACAAGAGTCTTTAGATTGCAGTTAACTATTATTCCTTAACCTGTTTGACAATACATGTACTAGAATACATCTCTAAGTTGACTGTTTGTCTATTTCTCATGTATGCATTAAGTTAAATTATGTCCCCTTACATAATCAATTTGCATTTATTGTGCTTTTCACTGTCAGAAAATCTTAACAACTGATGGTATTTGCATGGAAAATGAATAAACCATTTAATCTTGTTGATATAGCATCATAAATAAATTCTTTGTCAAAAATAATGTCTATTTAATGTACAGAAACCCCTATTTCTATCTCTATTTCATACCAATATGAGAGCTAAATGAATAAGTAAGGATCCCCTTAACCACTTACTGGTTCCCCAAAAGCTCCTACTGGTGTCATGTAACATCACAACTACTAATTAAACCTTAAGAAAGCTAGTATAGCTGTACTTATGTTGAAAAAAATAAGAAATTATGCAATTTATTTATTTCTGTGAAAATAATAGGATGAACATGCAACCGTAGAATGTCGCGTCTCAAATTTCAGTGGTTGCACATGTGTTAGACACTGCGAAAAGTTAAAGCGAGCATTTATAATTAAAAATGTATTGCGAGTTACATAAAAATAATGAAGTTCTACTTTCTATGAAAATTTTTACATTATTACCTACAGATCAGGCAAAATTTGCTGAATCAGCAATTTTTACTCTCGGGGGTGGAATTTAAGGCTTGTTTTATCATAGTTGCCCTTAATCAACTTTTTATTGATAAACTTGCAAATCGCATAGGTAAAAAAAGTTCCTTCATTGATTTAGTGTAAAAATATATATCCCCCTTAACCAAGACATAACAAACTTGAAACCAGTCATGACACCTATGATGCATAGATTTCTTACTTTGGAACATATTACAATAAAGAATACTAGTCTGCACTCATTTCTTATAAAAAAAAAATGAAACATTACATCCCTACCCCATCTGGCAGATTTTCACTTTTTTTCATCTTACCATTTTTACTTAAGAAGTGAACAAAACCCAAATATATGATGTTTCAAATCAACACAGAAGTCAAACATGGTGATTTAGGAGGAATTATTGGATTGCCAACTCTTTTTATGGTTAATCTGAGTAAAAGAAACAGTTTAATTACCAAATCATGAAAACTGATATTAAAGTCCATTCCACATTTTACAGCATGCCTTACATTACTTTAAACATTTTCAGATTATGAGGGCAATACAACAAGAGTCTTTAGATTGCAGTTAACTATTATTCCTTAACCTGTTTGACAATACATGTACTAGAATACATCTCTAAGTTGACTGTTTGTCTATTTCTCATGTATGCATTAAGTTAAATTATGTCCCCTTACATAATCAATTTGCATTTATTGTGCTTTTCACTGTCAGAAAATCTTAACAACTGATGGTATTTGCATGGAAAATGAATAAACCATTTAATCTTGTTGATATAGCATCATAAATAAATTCTTTGTCAAAAATAATGTCTATTTAATGTACAGAAACCCCTATTTCTATCTCTATTTCATACCAATATGAGAGCTAAATGAATAAGTAAGGATCCCCTTAACCACTTACTGGTTCCCCAAAAGCTCCTACTGGTGTCATGTAACATCACAACTACTAATTAAACCTTAAGAAAGCTAGTATAGCTGTACTTATGTTGAAAAAAATAAGAAATTATGCAATTTATTTATTTCTGTGAAAATAATAGGATGAACATGCAACCGTAGAATGTCGCGTCTCAAATTTCAGTGGTTGCACATGTGTTAGACACTGCGAAAAGTTAAAGCGAGCATTTATAATTAAAAATGTATTGCGAGTTACATAAAAATAATGAAGTTCTACTTTCTATGAAAATTTTTACATTATTACCTACAGATCAGGCAAAATTTGCTGAATCAGCAATTTTTACTCTCGGGGGTGGAATTTAAGGCTTGTTTTATCATAGTTGCCCTTAATCAACTTTTTATTGATAAACTTGCAAATCGCATAGGTAAAAAAAGTTCCTTCATTGATTTAGTGTAAAAATATATATCCCCCTTAACCAAGACATAACAAACTTGAAACCAGTCATGACACCTATGATGCATAGATTTCTTACTTTGGAACATATTACAATAAAGAATACTAGTCTGCACTCATTTCTTATAAAAAAAAAATGAAACATTACATCCCTACCCCATCTGGCAGATTTTCACTTTTTTTCATCTTACCATTTTTACTTAAGAAGTGAACAAAACCCAAATATATGATGTTTCAAATCAACACAGAAGTCAAACATGGTGATTTAGGAGGAATTATTGGATTGCCAACTCTTTTTATGGTTAATCTGAGTAAAAGAAACAGTTTAATTACCAAATCATGAAAACTGATATTAAAGTCCATTCCACATTTTACAGCATGCCTTACATTACTTTAAACATTTTCAGATTATGAGGGCAATACAACAAGAGTCTTTAGATTGCAGTTAACTATTATTCCTTAACCTGTTTGACAATACATGTACTAGAATACATCTCTAAGTTGACTGTTTGTCTATTTCTCATGTATGCATTAAGTTAAATTATGTCCCCTTACATAATCAATTTGCATTTATTGTGCTTTTCACTGTCAGAAAATCTTAACAACTGATGGTATTTGCATGGAAAATGAATAAACCATTTAATCTTGTTGATATAGCATCATAAATAAATTCTTTGTCAAAAATAATGTCTATTTAATGTACAGAAACCCCTATTTCTATCTCTATTTCATACCAATATGAGAGCTAAATGAATAAGTAAGGATCCCCTTAACCACTTACTGGTTCCCCAAAAGCTCCTACTGGTGTCATGTAACATCACAACTACTAATTAAACCTTAAGAAAGCTAGTATAGCTGTACTTATGTTGAAAAAAATAAGAAATTATGCAATTTATTTATTTCTGTGAAAATAATAGGATGAACATGCAACCGTAGAATGTCGCGTCTCAAATTTCAGTGGTTGCACATGTGTTAGACACTGCGAAAAGTTAAAGCGAGCATTTATAATTAAAAATGTATTGCGAGTTACATAAAAATAATGAAGTTCTACTTTCTATGAAAATTTTTACATTATTACCTACAGATCAGGCAAAATTTGCTGAATCAGCAATTTTTACTCTCGGGGGTGGAATTTAAGGCTTGTTTTATCATAGTTGCCCTTAATCAACTTTTTATTGATAAACTTGCAAATCGCATAGGTAAAAAAAGTTCCTTCATTGATTTAGTGTAAAAATATATATCCCCCTTAAGGTGGCACGGTAGTATTTCCTGGCCCATAGGGATAATGATAGCCTTTTTAGAATTTTCACCACTTTCTAACACTGCAAAAAAATCTACATTCACACTTAACTGAAGTACTTTCATTTTACTATTCAGAAATTAATTTGAATATGTATCATGACCGTTTACTTTTTTTGCTATTTTTAGAAACCTAAGGCCACTAGTAATTTTAGGTCTTTTATGGTGCAGTGAATACAAAATTTAAAAAAATTCTCAAAAATTCATTTTCATCTGTATGTAAAATTATTTCATATTTTTCTACACCTGATTCATCCCTCAGTTTGGGAAAGTATGTTCAGTTGATACTGTATTTTTTGTCCAATCACACTGTTTAGATACATTTACCTAAGTAGGGTACACAAAAGAGCAACCTAAATTCTGGAATGCAAATACTACCGTGCCACCTTAACCAAGACATAACAAACTTGAAACCAGTCATGACACCTATGATGCATAGATTTCTTACTTTGGAACATATTACAATAAAGAATACTAGTCTGCACTCATTTCTTATAAAAAAAAAATGAAACATTACATCCCTACCCCATCTGGCAGATTTTCACTTTTTTTCATCTTACCATTTTTACTTAAGAAGTGAACAAAACCCAAATATATGATGTTTCAAATCAACACAGAAGTCAAACATGGTGATTTAGGAGGAATTATTGGATTGCCAACTCTTTTTATGGTTAATCTGAGTAAAAGAAACAGTTTAATTACCAAATCATGAAAACTGATATTAAAGTCCATTCCACATTTTACAGCATGCCTTACATTACTTTAAACATTTTCAGATTATGAGGGCAATACAACAAGAGTCTTTAGATTGCAGTTAACTATTATTCCTTAACCTGTTTGACAATACATGTACTAGAATACATCTCTAAGTTGACTGTTTGTCTATTTCTCATGTATGCATTAAGTTAAATTATGTCCCCTTACATAATCAATTTGCATTTATTGTGCTTTTCACTGTCAGAAAATCTTAACAACTGATGGTATTTGCATGGAAAATGAATAAACCATTTAATCTTGTTGATATAGCATCATAAATAAATTCTTTGTCAAAAATAATGTCTATTTAATGTACAGAAACCCCTATTTCTATCTCTATTTCATACCAATATGAGAGCTAAATGAATAAGTAAGGATCCCCTTAACCACTTACTGGTTCCCCAAAAGCTCCTACTGGTGTCATGTAACATCACAACTACTAATTAAACCTTAAGAAAGCTAGTATAGCTGTACTTATGTTGAAAAAAATAAGAAATTATGCAATTTATTTATTTCTGTGAAAATAATAGGATGAACATGCAACCGTAGAATGTCGCGTCTCAAATTTCAGTGGTTGCACATGTGTTAGACACTGCGAAAAGTTAAAGCGAGCATTTATAATTAAAAATGTATTGCGAGTTACATAAAAATAATGAAGTTCTACTTTCTATGAAAATTTTTACATTATTACCTACAGATCAGGCAAAATTTGCTGAATCAGCAATTTTTACTCTCGGGGGTGGAATTTAAGGCTTGTTTTATCATAGTTGCCCTTAATCAACTTTTTATTGATAAACTTGCAAATCGCATAGGTAAAAAAAGTTCCTTCATTGATTTAGTGTAAAAATATATATCCCCCTTAACCAAGACATAACAAACTTGAAACCAGTCATGACACCTATGATGCATAGATTTCTTACTTTGGAACATATTACAATAAAGAATACTAGTCTGCACTCATTTCTTATAAAAAAAAAATGAAACATTACATCCCTACCCCATCTGGCAGATTTTCACTTTTTTTCATCTTACCATTTTTACTTAAGAAGTGAACAAAACCCAAATATATGATGTTTCAAATCAACACAGAAGTCAAACATGGTGATTTAGGAGGAATTATTGGATTGCCAACTCTTTTTATGGTTAATCTGAGTAAAAGAAACAGTTTAATTACCAAATCATGAAAACTGATATTAAAGTCCATTCCACATTTTACAGCATGCCTTACATTACTTTAAACATTTTCAGATTATGAGGGCAATACAACAAGAGTCTTTAGATTGCAGTTAACTATTATTCCTTAACCTGTTTGACAATACATGTACTAGAATACATCTCTAAGTTGACTGTTTGTCTATTTCTCATGTATGCATTAAGTTAAATTATGTCCCCTTACATAATCAATTTGCATTTATTGTGCTTTTCACTGTCAGAAAATCTTAACAACTGATGGTATTTGCATGGAAAATGAATAAACCATTTAATCTTGTTGATATAGCATCATAAATAAATTCTTTGTCAAAAATAATGTCTATTTAATGTACAGAAACCCCTATTTCTATCTCTATTTCATACCAATATGAGAGCTAAATGAATAAGTAAGGATCCCCTTAACCACTTACTGGTTCCCCAAAAGCTCCTACTGGTGTCATGTAACATCACAACTACTAATTAAACCTTAAGAAAGCTAGTATAGCTGTACTTATGTTGAAAAAAATAAGAAATTATGCAATTTATTTATTTCTGTGAAAATAATAGGATGAACATGCAACCGTAGAATGTCGCGTCTCAAATTTCAGTGGTTGCACATGTGTTAGACACTGCGAAAAGTTAAAGCGAGCATTTATAATTAAAAATGTATTGCGAGTTACATAAAAATAATGAAGTTCTACTTTCTATGAAAATTTTTACATTATTACCTACAGATCAGGCAAAATTTGCTGAATCAGCAATTTTTACTCTCGGGGGTGGAATTTAAGGCTTGTTTTATCATAGTTGCCCTTAATCAACTTTTTATTGATAAACTTGCAAATCGCATAGGTAAAAAAAGTTCCTTCATTGATTTAGTGTAAAAATATATATCCCCCTTAACCAAGACATAACAAACTTGAAACCAGTCATGACACCTATGATGCATAGATTTCTTACTTTGGAACATATTACAATAAAGAATACTAGTCTGCACTCATTTCTTATAAAAAAAAAATGAAACATTACATCCCTACCCCATCTGGCAGATTTTCACTTTTTTTCATCTTACCATTTTTACTTAAGAAGTGAACAAAACCCAAATATATGATGTTTCAAATCAACACAGAAGTCAAACATGGTGATTTAGGAGGAATTATTGGATTGCCAACTCTTTTTATGGTTAATCTGAGTAAAAGAAACAGTTTAATTACCAAATCATGAAAACTGATATTAAAGTCCATTCCACATTTTACAGCATGCCTTACATTACTTTAAACATTTTCAGATTATGAGGGCAATACAACAAGAGTCTTTAGATTGCAGTTAACTATTATTCCTTAACCTGTTTGACAATACATGTACTAGAATACATCTCTAAGTTGACTGTTTGTCTATTTCTCATGTATGCATTAAGTTAAATTATGTCCCCTTACATAATCAATTTGCATTTATTGTGCTTTTCACTGTCAGAAAATCTTAACAACTGATGGTATTTGCATGGAAAATGAATAAACCATTTAATCTTGTTGATATAGCATCATAAATAAATTCTTTGTCAAAAATAATGTCTATTTAATGTACAGAAACCCCTATTTCTATCTCTATTTCATACCAATATGAGAGCTAAATGAATAAGTAAGGATCCCCTTAACCACTTACTGGTTCCCCAAAAGCTCCTACTGGTGTCATGTAACATCACAACTACTAATTAAACCTTAAGAAAGCTAGTATAGCTGTACTTATGTTGAAAAAAATAAGAAATTATGCAATTTATTTATTTCTGTGAAAATAATAGGATGAACATGCAACCGTAGAATGTCGCGTCTCAAATTTCAGTGGTTGCACATGTGTTAGACACTGCGAAAAGTTAAAGCGAGCATTTATAATTAAAAATGTATTGCGAGTTACATAAAAATAATGAAGTTCTACTTTCTATGAAAATTTTTACATTATTACCTACAGATCAGGCAAAATTTGCTGAATCAGCAATTTTTACTCTCGGGGGTGGAATTTAAGGCTTGTTTTATCATAGTTGCCCTTAATCAACTTTTTATTGATAAACTTGCAAATCGCATAGGTAAAAAAAGTTCCTTCATTGATTTAGTGTAAAAATATATATCCCCCTTAACCAAGACATAACAAACTTGAAACCAGTCATGACACCTATGATGCATAGATTTCTTACTTTGGAACATATTACAATAAAGAATACTAGTCTGCACTCATTTCTTATAAAAAAAAAATGAAACATTACATCCCTACCCCATCTGGCAGATTTTCACTTTTTTTCATCTTACCATTTTTACTTAAGAAGTGAACAAAACCCAAATATATGATGTTTCAAATCAACACAGAAGTCAAACATGGTGATTTAGGAGGAATTATTGGATTGCCAACTCTTTTTATGGTTAATCTGAGTAAAAGAAACAGTTTAATTACCAAATCATGAAAACTGATATTAAAGTCCATTCCACATTTTACAGCATGCCTTACATTACTTTAAACATTTTCAGATTATGAGGGCAATACAACAAGAGTCTTTAGATTGCAGTTAACTATTATTCCTTAACCTGTTTGACAATACATGTACTAGAATACATCTCTAAGTTGACTGTTTGTCTATTTCTCATGTATGCATTAAGTTAAATTATGTCCCCTTACATAATCAATTTGCATTTATTGTGCTTTTCACTGTCAGAAAATCTTAACAACTGATGGTATTTGCATGGAAAATGAATAAACCATTTAATCTTGTTGATATAGCATCATAAATAAATTCTTTGTCAAAAATAATGTCTATTTAATGTACAGAAACCCCTATTTCTATCTCTATTTCATACCAATATGAGAGCTAAATGAATAAGTAAGGATCCCCTTAACCACTTACTGGTTCCCCAAAAGCTCCTACTGGTGTCATGTAACATCACAACTACTAATTAAACCTTAAGAAAGCTAGTATAGCTGTACTTATGTTGAAAAAAATAAGAAATTATGCAATTTATTTATTTCTGTGAAAATAATAGGATGAACATGCAACCGTAGAATGTCGCGTCTCAAATTTCAGTGGTTGCACATGTGTTAGACACTGCGAAAAGTTAAAGCGAGCATTTATAATTAAAAATGTATTGCGAGTTACATAAAAATAATGAAGTTCTACTTTCTATGAAAATTTTTACATTATTACCTACAGATCAGGCAAAATTTGCTGAATCAGCAATTTTTACTCTCGGGGGTGGAATTTAAGGCTTGTTTTATCATAGTTGCCCTTAATCAACTTTTTATTGATAAACTTGCAAATCGCATAGGTAAAAAAAGTTCCTTCATTGATTTAGTGTAAAAATATATATCCCCCTTAAGGTGGCACGGTAGTATTTCCTGGCCCATAGGGATAATGATAGCCTTTTTAGAATTTTCACCACTTTCTAACACTGCAAAAAAATCTACATTCACACTTAACTGAAGTACTTTCATTTTACTATTCAGAAATTAATTTGAATATGTATCATGACCGTTTAATTTTTTTGCTATTTTTAGAAACCTAAGGCCACTAGTAATTTTAGGTCTTTTATGGTGCAGTGAATACAAAATTTAAAAAAATTCTCAAAAATTCATTTTCATCTGTATGTAAAATTATTTCATATTTTTCTACACCTGATTCATCCCTCAGTTTGGGAAAGTATGTTCAGTTGATACTGTATTTTTTGTCCAATCACACTGTTTAGATACATTTACCTAAGTAGGGTACACAAAAGAGCAACCTAAATTCTGGAATGCAAATACTACCGTGCCACCTTAACCAAGACATAACAAACTTGAAACCAGTCATGACACCTATGATGCATAGATTTCTTACTTTGGAACATATTACAATAAAGAATACTAGTCTGCACTCATTTCTTATAAAAAAAAAATGAAACATTACATCCCTACCCCATCTGGCAGATTTTCACTTTTTTTCATCTTACCATTTTTACTTAAGAAGTGAACAAAACCCAAATATATGATGTTTCAAATCAACACAGAAGTCAAACATGGTGATTTAGGAGGAATTATTGGATTGCCAACTCTTTTTATGGTTAATCTGAGTAAAAGAAACAGTTTAATTACCAAATCATGAAAACTGATATTAAAGTCCATTCCACATTTTACAGCATGCCTTACATTACTTTAAACATTTTCAGATTATGAGGGCAATACAACAAGAGTCTTTAGATTGCAGTTAACTATTATTCCTTAACCTGTTTGACAATACATGTACTAGAATACATCTCTAAGTTGACTGTTTGTCTATTTCTCATGTATGCATTAAGTTAAATTATGTCCCCTTACATAATCAATTTGCATTTATTGTGCTTTTCACTGTCAGAAAATCTTAACAACTGATGGTATTTGCATGGAAAATGAATAAACCATTTAATCTTGTTGATATAGCATCATAAATAAATTCTTTGTCAAAAATAATGTCTATTTAATGTACAGAAACCCCTATTTCTATCTCTATTTCATACCAATATGAGAGCTAAATGAATAAGTAAGGATCCCCTTAACCACTTACTGGTTCCCCAAAAGCTCCTACTGGTGTCATGTAACATCACAACTACTAATTAAACCTTAAGAAAGCTAGTATAGCTGTACTTATGTTGAAAAAAATAAGAAATTATGCAATTTATTTATTTCTGTGAAAATAATAGGATGAACATGCAACCGTAGAATGTCGCGTCTCAAATTTCAGTGGTTGCACATGTGTTAGACACTGCGAAAAGTTAAAGCGAGCATTTATAATTAAAAATGTATTGCGAGTTACATAAAAATAATGAAGTTCTACTTTCTATGAAAATTTTTACATTATTACCTACAGATCAGGCAAAATTTGCTGAATCAGCAATTTTTACTCTCGGGGGTGGAATTTAAGGCTTGTTTTATCATAGTTGCCCTTAATCAACTTTTTATTGATAAACTTGCAAATCGCATAGGTAAAAAAAGTTCCTTCATTGATTTAGTGTAAAAATATATATCCCCCTTAAGGTGGCACGGTAGTATTTCCTGGCCCATAGGGATAATGATAGCCTTTTTAGAATTTTCACCACTTTCTAACACTGCAAAAAAATCTACATTCACACTTAACTGAAGTACTTTCATTTTACTATTCAGAAATTAATTTGAATATGTATCATGACCGTTTACTTTTTTTGCTATTTTTAGAAACCTAAGGCCACTAGTAATTTTAGGTCTTTTATGGTGCAGTGAATACAAAATTTAAAAAAATTCTCAAAAATTCATTTTCATCTGTATGTAAAATTATTTCATATTTTTCTACACCTGATTCATCCCTCAGTTTGGGAAAGTATGTTCAGTTGATACTGTATTTTTTGTCCAATCACACTGTTTAGATACATTTACCTAAGTAGGGTACACAAAAGAGCAACCTAAATTCTGGAATGCAAATACTACCGTGCCACCTTAACCAAGACATAACAAACTTGAAACCAGTCATGACACCTATGATGCATAGATTTCTTACTTTGGAACATATTACAATAAAGAATACTAGTCTGCACTCATTTCTTATAAAAAAAAAATGAAACATTACATCCCTACCCCATCTGGCAGATTTTCACTTTTTTTCATCTTACCATTTTTACTTAAGAAGTGAACAAAACCCAAATATATGATGTTTCAAATCAACACAGAAGTCAAACATGGTGATTTAGGAGGAATTATTGGATTGCCAACTCTTTTTATGGTTAATCTGAGTAAAAGAAACAGTTTAATTACCAAATCATGAAAACTGATATTAAAGTCCATTCCACATTTTACAGCATGCCTTACATTACTTTAAACATTTTCAGATTATGAGGGCAATACAACAAGAGTCTTTAGATTGCAGTTAACTATTATTCCTTAACCTGTTTGACAATACATGTACTAGAATACATCTCTAAGTTGACTGTTTGTCTATTTCTCATGTATGCATTAAGTTAAATTATGTCCCCTTACATAATCAATTTGCATTTATTGTGCTTTTCACTGTCAGAAAATCTTAACAACTGATGGTATTTGCATGGAAAATGAATAAACCATTTAATCTTGTTGATATAGCATCATAAATAAATTCTTTGTCAAAAATAATGTCTATTTAATGTACAGAAACCCCTATTTCTATCTCTATTTCATACCAATATGAGAGCTAAATGAATAAGTAAGGATCCCCTTAACCACTTACTGGTTCCCCAAAAGCTCCTACTGGTGTCATGTAACATCACAACTACTAATTAAACCTTAAGAAAGCTAGTATAGCTGTACTTATGTTGAAAAAAATAAGAAATTATGCAATTTATTTATTTCTGTGAAAATAATAGGATGAACATGCAACCGTAGAATGTCGCGTCTCAAATTTCAGTGGTTGCACATGTGTTAGACACTGCGAAAAGTTAAAGCGAGCATTTATAATTAAAAATGTATTGCGAGTTACATAAAAATAATGAAGTTCTACTTTCTATGAAAATTTTTACATTATTACCTACAGATCAGGCAAAATTTGCTGAATCAGCAATTTTTACTCTCGGGGGTGGAATTTAAGGCTTGTTTTATCATAGTTGCCCTTAATCAACTTTTTATTGATAAACTTGCAAATCGCATAGGTAAAAAAAGTTCCTTCATTGATTTAGTGTAAAAATATATATCCCCCTTAACCAAGACATAACAAACTTGAAACCAGTCATGACACCTATGATGCATAGATTTCTTACTTTGGAACATATTACAATAAAGAATACTAGTCTGCACTCATTTCTTATAAAAAAAAAATGAAACATTACATCCCTACCCCATCTGGCAGATTTTCACTTTTTTTCATCTTACCATTTTTACTTAAGAAGTGAACAAAACCCAAATATATGATGTTTCAAATCAACACAGAAGTCAAACATGGTGATTTAGGAGGAATTATTGGATTGCCAACTCTTTTTATGGTTAATCTGAGTAAAAGAAACAGTTTAATTACCAAATCATGAAAACTGATATTAAAGTCCATTCCACATTTTACAGCATGCCTTACATTACTTTAAACATTTTCAGATTATGAGGGCAATACAACAAGAGTCTTTAGATTGCAGTTAACTATTATTCCTTAACCTGTTTGACAATACATGTACTAGAATACATCTCTAAGTTGACTGTTTGTCTATTTCTCATGTATGCATTAAGTTAAATTATGTCCCCTTACATAATCAATTTGCATTTATTGTGCTTTTCACTGTCAGAAAATCTTAACAACTGATGGTATTTGCATGGAAAATGAATAAACCATTTAATCTTGTTGATATAGCATCATAAATAAATTCTTTGTCAAAAATAATGTCTATTTAATGTACAGAAACCCCTATTTCTATCTCTATTTCATACCAATATGAGAGCTAAATGAATAAGTAAGGATCCCCTTAACCACTTACTGGTTCCCCAAAAGCTCCTACTGGTGTCATGTAACATCACAACTACTAATTAAACCTTAAGAAAGCTAGTATAGCTGTACTTATGTTGAAAAAAATAAGAAATTATGCAATTTATTTATTTCTGTGAAAATAATAGGATGAACATGCAACCGTAGAATGTCGCGTCTCAAATTTCAGTGGTTGCACATGTGTTAGACACTGCGAAAAGTTAAAGCGAGCATTTATAATTAAAAATGTATTGCGAGTTACATAAAAATAATGAAGTTCTACTTTCTATGAAAATTTTTACATTATTACCTACAGATCAGGCAAAATTTGCTGAATCAGCAATTTTTACTCTCGGGGGTGGAATTTAAGGCTTGTTTTATCATAGTTGCCCTTAATCAACTTTTTATTGATAAACTTGCAAATCGCATAGGTAAAAAAAGTTCCTTCATTGATTTAGTGTAAAAATATATATCCCCCTTAAGGTGGCACGGTAGTATTTCCTGGCCCATAGGGATAATGATAGCCTTTTTAGAATTTTCACCACTTTCTAACACTGCAAAAAAATCTACATTCACACTTAACTGAAGTACTTTCATTTTACTATTCAGAAATTAATTTGAATATGTATCATGACCGTTTACTTTTTTTGCTATTTTTAGAAACCTAAGGCCACTAGTAATTTTAGGTCTTTTATGGTGCAGTGAATACAAAATTTAAAAAAATTCTCAAAAATTCATTTTCATCTGTATGTAAAATTATTTCATATTTTTCTACACCTGATTCATCCCTCAGTTTGGGAAAGTATGTTCAGTTGATACTGTATTTTTTGTCCAATCACACTGTTTAGATACATTTACCTAAGTAGGGTACACAAAAGAGCAACCTAAATTCTGGAATGCAAATACTACCGTGCCACCTTAACCAAGACATAACAAACTTGAAACCAGTCATGACACCTATGATGCATAGATTTCTTACTTTGGAACATATTACAATAAAGAATACTAGTCTGCACTCATTTCTTATAAAAAAAAAATGAAACATTACATCCCTACCCCATCTGGCAGATTTTCACTTTTTTTCATCTTACCATTTTTACTTAAGAAGTGAACAAAACCCAAATATATGATGTTTCAAATCAACACAGAAGTCAAACATGGTGATTTAGGAGGAATTATTGGATTGCCAACTCTTTTTATGGTTAATCTGAGTAAAAGAAACAGTTTAATTACCAAATCATGAAAACTGATATTAAAGTCCATTCCACATTTTACAGCATGCCTTACATTACTTTAAACATTTTCAGATTATGAGGGCAATACAACAAGAGTCTTTAGATTGCAGTTAACTATTATTCCTTAACCTGTTTGACAATACATGTACTAGAATACATCTCTAAGTTGACTGTTTGTCTATTTCTCATGTATGCATTAAGTTAAATTATGTCCCCTTACATAATCAATTTGCATTTATTGTGCTTTTCACTGTCAGAAAATCTTAACAACTGATGGTATTTGCATGGAAAATGAATAAACCATTTAATCTTGTTGATATAGCATCATAAATAAATTCTTTGTCAAAAATAATGTCTATTTAATGTACAGAAACCCCTATTTCTATCTCTATTTCATACCAATATGAGAGCTAAATGAATAAGTAAGGATCCCCTTAACCACTTACTGGTTCCCCAAAAGCTCCTACTGGTGTCATGTAACATCACAACTACTAATTAAACCTTAAGAAAGCTAGTATAGCTGTACTTATGTTGAAAAAAATAAGAAATTATGCAATTTATTTATTTCTGTGAAAATAATAGGATGAACATGCAACCGTAGAATGTCGCGTCTCAAATTTCAGTGGTTGCACATGTGTTAGACACTGCGAAAAGTTAAAGCGAGCATTTATAATTAAAAATGTATTGCGAGTTACATAAAAATAATGAAGTTCTACTTTCTATGAAAATTTTTACATTATTACCTACAGATCAGGCAAAATTTGCTGAATCAGCAATTTTTACTCTCGGGGGTGGAATTTAAGGCTTGTTTTATCATAGTTGCCCTTAATCAACTTTTTATTGATAAACTTGCAAATCGCATAGGTAAAAAAAGTTCCTTCATTGATTTAGTGTAAAAATATATATCCCCCTTAACCAAGACATAACAAACTTGAAACCAGTCATGACACCTATGATGCATAGATTTCTTACTTTGGAACATATTACAATAAAGAATACTAGTCTGCACTCATTTCTTATAAAAAAAAAATGAAACATTACATCCCTACCCCATCTGGCAGATTTTCACTTTTTTTCATCTTACCATTTTTACTTAAGAAGTGAACAAAACCCAAATATATGATGTTTCAAATCAACACAGAAGTCAAACATGGTGATTTAGGAGGAATTATTGGATTGCCAACTCTTTTTATGGTTAATCTGAGTAAAAGAAACAGTTTAATTACCAAATCATGAAAACTGATATTAAAGTCCATTCCACATTTTACAGCATGCCTTACATTACTTTAAACATTTTCAGATTATGAGGGCAATACAACAAGAGTCTTTAGATTGCAGTTAACTATTATTCCTTAACCTGTTTGACAATACATGTACTAGAATACATCTCTAAGTTGACTGTTTGTCTATTTCTCATGTATGCATTAAGTTAAATTATGTCCCCTTACATAATCAATTTGCATTTATTGTGCTTTTCACTGTCAGAAAATCTTAACAACTGATGGTATTTGCATGGAAAATGAATAAACCATTTAATCTTGTTGATATAGCATCATAAATAAATTCTTTGTCAAAAATAATGTCTATTTAATGTACAGAAACCCCTATTTCTATCTCTATTTCATACCAATATGAGAGCTAAATGAATAAGTAAGGATCCCCTTAACCACTTACTGGTTCCCCAAAAGCTCCTACTGGTGTCATGTAACATCACAACTACTAATTAAACCTTAAGAAAGCTAGTATAGCTGTACTTATGTTGAAAAAAATAAGAAATTATGCAATTTATTTATTTCTGTGAAAATAATAGGATGAACATGCAACCGTAGAATGTCGCGTCTCAAATTTCAGTGGTTGCACATGTGTTAGACACTGCGAAAAGTTAAAGCGAGCATTTATAATTAAAAATGTATTGCGAGTTACATAAAAATAATGAAGTTCTACTTTCTATGAAAATTTTTACATTATTACCTACAGATCAGGCAAAATTTGCTGAATCAGCAATTTTTACTCTCGGGGGTGGAATTTAAGGCTTGTTTTATCATAGTTGCCCTTAATCAACTTTTTATTGATAAACTTGCAAATCGCATAGGTAAAAAAAGTTCCTTCATTGATTTAGTGTAAAAATATATATCCCCCTTAAGGTGGCACGGTAGTATTTCCTGGCCCATAGGGATAATGATAGCCTTTTTAGAATTTTCACCACTTTCTAACACTGCAAAAAAATCTACATTCACACTTAACTGAAGTACTTTCATTTTACTATTCAGAAATTAATTTGAATATGTATCATGACCGTTTACTTTTTTTGCTATTTTTAGAAACCTAAGGCCACTAGTAATTTTAGGTCTTTTATGGTGCAGTGAATACAAAATTTAAAAAAATTCTCAAAAATTCATTTTCATCTGTATGTAAAATTATTTCATATTTTTCTACACCTGATTCATCCCTCAGTTTGGGAAAGTATGTTCAGTTGATACTGTATTTTTTGTCCAATCACACTGTTTAGATACATTTACCTAAGTAGGGTACACAAAAGAGCAACCTAAATTCTGGAATGCAAATACTACCGTGCCACCTTAACCAAGACATAACAAACTTGAAACCAGTCATGACACCTATGATGCATAGATTTCTTACTTTGGAACATATTACAATAAAGAATACTAGTCTGCACTCATTTCTTATAAAAAAAAATGAAACATTACATCCCTACCCCATCTGGCAGATTTTCACTTTTTTTCATCTTACCATTTTTACTTAAGAAGTGAACAAAACCCAAATATATGATGTTTCAAATCAACACAGAAGTCAAACATGGTGATTTAGGAGGAATTATTGGATTGCCAACTCTTTTTATGGTTAATCTGAGTAAAAGAAACAGTTTAATTACCAAATCATGAAAACTGATATTAAAGTCCCATTCCACATTTTACAGCATGCCTTACATTACTTTAAACATTTTCAGATTATGAGGGCAATACAACAAGAGTCTTTAGATTGCAGTTAACTATTATTCCTTAACCTGTTTGACAATACATGTACTAGAATACATCTCTAAGTTGACTGTTTGTCTATTTCTCATGTATGCATTAAGTTAAATTATGTCCCCTTACATAATCAATTTGCATTTATTGTGCTTTTCACTGTCAGAAAATCTTAACAACTGATGGTATTTGCATGGAAAATGAATAAACCATTTAATCTTGTTGATATAGCATCATAAATAAATTCTTTGTCAAAAATAATGTCTATTTAATGTACAGAAACCCCTATTTCTATCTCTATTTCATACCAATATGAGAGCTAAATGAATAAGTAAGGATCCCCTTAACCACTTACTGGTTCCCCAAAAGCTCCTACTGGTGTCATGTAACATCACAACTACTAATTAAACCTTAAGAAAGCTAGTATAGCTGTACTTATGTTGAAAAAAATAAGAAATTATGCAATTTATTTATTTCTGTGAAAATAATAGGATGAACATGCAACCGTAGAATGTCGCGTCTCAAATTTCAGTGGTTGCACATGTGTTAGACACTGCGAAAAGTTAAAGCGAGCATTTATAATTAAAAATGTATTGCGAGTTACATAAAAATAATGAAGTTCTACTTTCTATGAAAATTTTTACATTATTACCTACAGATCAGGCAAAATTTGCTGAATCAGCAATTTTTACTCTCGGGGGTGGAATTTAAGGCTTGTTTTATCATAGTTGCCCTTAATCAACTTTTTATTGATAAACTTGCAAATCGCATAGGTAAAAAAAGTTCCTTCATTGATTTAGTGTAAAAATATATATCCCCCTTAACCAAGACATAACAAACTTGAAACCAGTCATGACACCTATGATGCATAGATTTCTTACTTTGGAACATATTACAATAAAGAATACTAGTCTGCACTCATTTCTTATAAAAAAAAAAATGAAACATTACATCCCTACCCCATCTGGCAGATTTTCACTTTTTTTCATCTTACCATTTTTACTTAAGAAGTGAACAAAACCCAAATATATGATGTTTCAAATCAACACAGAAGTCAAACATGGTGATTTAGGAGGAATTATTGGATTGCCAACTCTTTTTATGGTTAATCTGAGTAAAAGAAACAGTTTAATTACCAAATCATGAAAACTGATATTAAAGTCCATTCCACATTTTACAGCATGCCTTACATTACTTTAAACATTTTCAGATTATGAGGGCAATACAACAAGAGTCTTTAGATTGCAGTTAACTATTATTCCTTAACCTGTTTGACAATACATGTACTAGAATACATCTCTAAGTTGACTGTTTGTCTATTTCTCATGTATGCATTAAGTTAAATTATGTCCCCTTACATAATCAATTTGCATTTATTGTGCTTTTCACTGTCAGAAAATCTTAACAACTGATGGTATTTGCATGGAAAATGAATAAACCATTTAATCTTGTTGATATAGCATCATAAATAAATTCTTTGTCAAAAATAATGTCTATTTAATGTACAGAAACCCCTATTTCTATCTCTATTTCATACCAATATGAGAGCTAAATGAATAAGTAAGGATCCCCTTAACCACTTACTGGTTCCCCAAAAGCTCCTACTGGTGTCATGTAACATCACAACTACTAATTAAACCTTAAGAAAGCTAGTATAGCTGTACTTATGTTGAAAAAAATAAGAAATTATGCAATTTATTTATTTCTGTGAAAATAATAGGATGAACATGCAACCGTTAGAATGTCGCGTCTCAAATTTCAGTGGTTTGCACATGTGTTAGACACTGCGAAAAGTTAAAGCGAGCATTTATAATTAAAAATGTATTGCGAGTTACATAAAAATAATGAAGTTCTACTTTCTATGAAAATTTTTACATTATTACCTACAGATCAGGCAAAATTTGCTGAATCAGCAATTTTTACTCTCGGGGGTGGAATTTAAGGCTTGTTTTATCATAGTTGCCCTTAATCAACTTTTTATTGATAAACTTGCAAATCGCATAGGTAAAAAAAGTTCCTTCATTGATTTAGTGTAAAAATATATATCCCCCTTAACCAAGACATAACAAACTTGAAACCAGTCATGACACCTATGATGCATAGATTTCTTACTTTGGAACATATTACAATAAAGAATACTAGTCTGCACTCATTTCTTATAAAAAAAAAATGAAACATTACATCCCTACCCCATCTGGCAGATTTTCACTTTTTTTCATCTTACCATTTTTACTTAAGAAGTGAACAAAACCCAAATATATGATGTTTCAAATCAACACAGAAGTCAAACATGGTGATTTAGGAGGAATTATTGGATTGCCAACTCTTTTTATGGTTAATCTGAGTAAAAGAAACAGTTTAATTACCAAATCATGAAAACTGATATTAAAGTCCATTCCACATTTTACAGCATGCCTTACATTACTTTAAACATTTTCAGATTATGAGGGCAATACAACAAGAGTCTTTAGATTGCAGTTAACTATTATTCCTTAACCTGTTTGACAATACATGTACTAGAATACATCTCTAAGTTGACTGTTTGTCTATTTCTCATGTATGCATTAAGTTAAATTATGTCCCCTTACATAATCAATTTGCATTTATTGTGCTTTTCACTGTCAGAAAATCTTAACAACTGATGGTATTTGCATGGAAAATGAATAAACCATTTAATCTTGTTGATATAGCATCATAAATAAATTCTTTGTCAAAAATAATGTCTATTTAATGTACAGAAACCCCTATTTCTATCTCTATTTCATACCAATATGAGAGCTAAATGAATAAGTAAGGATCCCCTTAACCACTTACTGGTTCCCCAAAAGCTCCTACTGGTGTCATGTAACATCACAACTACTAATTAAACCTTAAGAAAGCTAGTATAGCTGTACTTATGTTGAAAAAAATAAGAAATTATGCAATTTATTTATTTCTGTGAAAATAATAGGATGAACATGCAACCGTAGAATGTCGCGTCTCAAATTTCAGTGGTTGCACATGTGTTAGACACTGCGAAAAGTTAAAGCGAGCATTTATAATTAAAAATGTATTGCGAGTTACATAAAAATAATGAAGTTCTACTTTCTATGAAAATTTTTACATTATTACCTACAGATCAGGCAAAATTTGCTGAATCAGCAATTTTTACTCTCGGGGGTGGAATTTAAGGCTTGTTTTATCATAGTTGCCCTTAATCAACTTTTTATTGATAAACTTGCAAATCGCATAGGTAAAAAAAGTTCCTTCATTGATTTAGTGTAAAAATATATATCCCCCTTAACCAAGACATAACAAACTTGAAACCAGTCATGACACCTATGATGCATAGATTTCTTACTTTGGAACATATTACAATAAAGAATACTAGTCTGCACTCATTTCTTATAAAAAAAAAATGAAACATTACATCCCTACCCCATCTGCAGATTTTCACTTTTTTTCATCTTACCATTTTTACTTAAGAAGTGAACAAAACCCAAATATATGATGTTTCAAATCAACACAGAAGTCAAACATGGTGATTTAGGAGGAATTATTGGATTGCCAACTCTTTTTATGGTTAATCTGAGTAAAAGAAACAGTTTAATTACCAAATCATGAAAACTGATATTAAAGTCCATTCCACATTTTACAGCATGCCTTACATTACTTTAAACATTTTCAGATTATGAGGGCAATACAACAAGAGTCTTTAGATTGCAGTTAACTATTATTCCTTAACCTGTTTGACAATACATGTACTAGAATACATCTCTAAGTTGACTGTTTGTCTATTTCTCATGTATGCATTAAGTTAAATTATGTCCCCTTACATAATCAATTTGCATTTATTGTGCTTTTCACTGTCAGAAAATCTTAACAACTGATGGTATTTGCATGGAAAATGAATAAACCATTTAATCTTGTTGATATAGCATCATAAATAAATTCTTTGTCAAAATAATGTCTATTTAATGTACAGAAACCCCTATTTCTATCTCTATTTCATACCAATATGAGAGCTAAATGAATAAGTAAGGATCCCCTTAACCACTTACTGGTTCCCCAAAAAGCTCCTACTGGTGTCATGTAACATCACAACTACTAATTAAACCTTAAGAAAGCTAGTATAGCTGTACTTATGTTGAAAAAAATAAGAAATTATGCAATTTATTTATTTCTGTGAAAATAATAGGATGAACATGCAACCGTAGAATGTCGCGTCTCAAATTTCAGTGGTTGCACATGTGTTAGACACTGCGAAAAGTTAAAGCGAGCATTTATAATTAAAAATGTATTGCGAGTTACATAAAAATAATGAAGTTCTACTTTCTATGAAAATTTTTACATTATTACCTACAGATCAGGCAAAATTTGCTGAATCAGCAATTTTTACTCTCGGGGGTGGAATTTAAGGCTTGTTTTATCATAGTTGCCCTTAATCAACTTTTTATTGATAAACTTGCAAATCGCATAGGTAAAAAAAGTTCCTTCATTGATTTAGTGTAAAAATATATATCCCCCTTAAGGTGGCACGGTAGTATTTCCTGGCCCATAGGGATAATGATAGCCTTTTTAGAATTTTCACCACTTTCTAACACTGCAAAAAAATCTACATTCACACTTAACTGAAGTACTTTCATTTTACTATTCAGAAATTAATTTGAATATGTATCATGACCGTTTACTTTTTTTGCTATTTTTAGAAACCTAAGGCCACTAGTAATTTTAGGTCTTTTATGGTGCAGTGAATACAAAATTTAAAAAAATTCTCAAGAAATTCATTTTCATCTGTATGTAAAATTATTTCATATTTTTCTACACCTGATTCATCCCTCAGTTTGGGAAAGTATGTTCAGTTGATACTGTATTTTTTGTCCAATCACACTGTTTAGATACATTTACCTAAGTAGGGTACACAAAAGAGCAACCTAAATTCTGGAATGCAAATACTACCGTGCCACCTTAACCAAGACATAACAAACTTGAAACCAGTCATGACACCTATGATGCATAGATTTCTTACTTTGGAACATATTACAATAAAGAATACTAGTCTGCACTCATTTCTTATAAAAAAAAAATGAAACATTACATCCCTACCCCATCTGGCAGATTTTCACTTTTTTTCATCTTACCATTTTTACTTAAGAAGTGAACAAAACCCAAATATATGATGTTTCAAATCAACACAGAAGTCAAACATGGTGATTTAGGAGGAATTATTGGATTGCCAACTCTTTTTATGGTTAATCTGAGTAAAAGAAACAGTTTAATTACCAAATCATGAAAACTGATATTAAAGTCCATTCCACATTTTACAGCATGCCTTACATTACTTTAAACATTTTCAGATTATGAGGGCAATACAACAAGAGTCTTTAGATTGCAGTTAACTATTATTCCTTAACCTGTTTGACAATACATGTACTAGAATACATCTCTAAGTTGACTGTTTGTCTATTTCTCATGTATGCATTAAGTTAAATTATGTCCCCTTACATAATCAATTTGCATTTATTGTGCTTTTCACTGTCAGAAAATCTTAACAACTGATGGTATTTGCATGGAAAATGAATAAACCATTTAATCTTGTTGATATAGCATCATAAATAAATTCTTTGTCAAAAATAATGTCTATTTAATGTACAGAAACCCCTATTTCTATCTCTATTTCATACCAATATGAGAGCTAAATGAATAAGTAAGGATCCCCTTAACCACTTACTGGTTCCCCAAAAGCTCCTACTGGTGTCATGTAACATCACAACTACTAATTAAACCTTAAGAAAGCTAGTATAGCTGTACTTATGTTGAAAAAAATAAGAAATTATGCAATTTATTTATTTCTGTGAAAATAATAGGATGAACATGCAACCGTAGAATGTCGCGTCTCAAATTTCAGTGGTTGCACATGTGTTAGACACTGCGAAAAGTTAAAGCGAGCATTTATAATTAAAAATGTATTGCGAGTTACATAAAAATAATGAAGTTCTACTTTCTATGAAAATTTTTACATTATTACCTACAGATCAGGCAAAATTTGCTGAATCAGCAATTTTTACTCTCGGGGGGTGGAATTTAAGGCTTGTTTTATCATAGTTGCCCTTAATCAACTTTTTATTGATAAACTTGCAAATCGCATAGGTAAAAAAAGTTCCTTCATTGATTTAGTGTAAAAATATATATCCCCCTTAACCAAGACATAACAAACTTGAAACCAGTCATGACACCTATGATGCATAGATTTCTTACTTTGGAACATATTACAATAAAGAATACTAGTCTGCACTCATTTCTTATAAAAAAAAAATGAAACATTACATCCCTACCCCATCTGGCAGATTTTCACTTTTTTTCATCTTACCATTTTTACTTAAGAAGTGAACAAAACCCAAATATATGATGTTTCAAATCAACACAGAAGTCAAACATGGTGATTTAGGAGGAATTATTGGATTGCCAACTCTTTTTATGGTTAATCTGAGTAAAAGAAACAGTTTAATTACCAAATCATGAAAACTGATATTAAAGTCCATTCCACATTTTACAGCATGCCTTACATTACTTTAAACATTTTCAGATTATGAGGGCAATACAACAAGAGTCTTTAGATTGCAGTTAACTATTATTCCTTAACCTGTTTGACAATACATGTACTAGAATACATCTCTAAGTTGACTGTTTGTCTATTTCTCATGTATGCATTAAGTTAAATTATGTCCCCTTACATAATCAATTTGCATTTATTGTGCTTTTCACTGTCAGAAAATCTTAACAACTGATGGTATTTGCATGGAAAATGAATAAACCATTTAATCTTGTTGATATAGCATCATAAATAAATTCTTTGTCAAAAATAATGTCTATTTAATGTACAGAAACCCCTATTTCTATCTCTATTTCATACCAATATGAGAGCTAAATGAATAAGTAAGGATCCCCTTAACCACTTACTGGTTCCCCAAAAGCTCCTACTGGTGTCATGTAACATCACAACTACTAATTAAACCTTAAGAAAGCTAGTATAGCTGTACTTATGTTGAAAAAAATAAGAAATTATGCAATTTATTTATTTCTGTGAAAATAATAGGATGAACATGCAACCGTTAGAATGTCGCGTCTCAAATTTCAGTGGTTGCACATGTGTTAGACACTGCGAAAAGTTAAAGCGAGCATTTATAATTAAAAATGTATTGCGAGTTACATAAAAATAATGAAGTTCTACTTTCTATGAAAATTTTTACATTATTACCTACAGATCAGGCAAAATTTGCTGAATCAGCAATTTTTACTCTCGGGGGTGGAATTTAAGGCTTGTTTTATCATAGTTGCCCTTAATCAACTTTTTATTGATAAACTTGCAAATCGCATAGGTAAAAAAAGTTCCTTCATTGATTTAGTGTAAAAATATATATCCCCCTTAACCAAGACATAACAAACTTGAAACCAGTCATGACACCTATGATGCATAGATTTCTTACTTTGGAACATATTACAATAAAGAATACTAGTCTGCACTCATTTCTTATAAAAAAAAAATGAAACATTTACATCCCTACCCCATCTGGCAGATTTTCACTTTTTTTCATCTTACCATTTTTACTTAAGAAGTGAACAAAACCCAAATATATGATGTTTCAAATCAACACAGAAGTCAAACATGGTGATTTAGGAGGAATTATTGGATTGCCAACTCTTTTTATGGTTAATCTGAGTAAAAGAAACAGTTTAATTACCAAATCATGAAAACTGATATTAAAGTCCATTCCACATTTTACAGCATGCCTTACATTACTTTAAACATTTTCAGATTATGAGGGCAATACAACAAGAGTCTTTAGATTGCAGTTAACTATTATTCCTTAACCTGTTTGACAATACATGTACTAGAATACATCTCTAAGTTGACTGTTTGTCTATTTCTCATGTATGCATTAAGTTAAATTATGTCCCCTTACATAATCAATTTGCATTTATTGTGCTTTTCACTGTCAGAAAATCTTAACAACTGATGGTATTTGCATGGAAAATGAATAAACCATTTAATCTTGTTGATATAGCATCATAAATAAATTCTTTGTCAAAAATAATGTCTATTTAATGTACAGAAACCCCTATTTCTATCTCTATTTCATACCAATATGAGAGCTAAATGAATAAGTAAGGATCCCCTTAACCACTTACTGGTTCCCCAAAAGCTCCTACTGGTGTCATGTAACATCACAACTACTAATTAAACCTTAAGAAAGCTAGTATAGCTGTACTTATGTTGAAAAAAATAAGAAATTATGCAATTTATTTATTTCTGTGAAAATAATAGGATGAACATGCAACCGTAGAATGTCGCGTCTCAAATTTCAGTGGTTGCACATGTGTTAGACACTGCGAAAAGTTAAAGCGAGCATTTATAATTAAAAATGTATTGCGAGTTACATAAAAATAATGAAGTTCTACTTTCTATGAAAATTTTTACATTATTACCTACAGATCAGGCAAAATTTGCTGAATCAGCAATTTTTACTCTCGGGGGGTGGAATTTAAGGCTTGTTTTATCATAGTTGCCCTTAATCAACTTTTTATTGATAAACTTGCAAATCGCATAGGTAAAAAAAGTTCCTTCATTGATTTAGTGTAAAAATATATATCCCCCTTAAGGTGGCACGGTAGTATTTCCTGGCCCATAGGGATAATGATAGCCTTTTTAGAATTTTCACCACTTTCTAACACTGCAAAAAAATCTACATTCACACTTAACTGAAGTACTTTCATTTTACTATTCAGAAATTAATTTGAATATGTATCATGACCGTTTACTTTTTTTGCTATTTTTAGAAACCTAAGGCCACTAGTAATTTTAGGTCTTTTATGGTGCAGTGAATACAAAATTTAAAAAAATTCTCAAAAATTCATTTTCATCTGTATGTAAAATTATTTCATATTTTTCTACACCTGATTCATCCCTCAGTTTGGGAAAGTATGTTCAGTTGATACTGTATTTTTTGTCCAATCACACTGTTTAGATACATTTACCTAAGTAGGGTACACAAAAGAGCAACCTAAATTCTGGAATGCAAATACTACCGTGCCACCTTAACCAAGACATAACAAACTTG
The DNA here is from genome assembly GCF_963676685.1 of Mytilus edulis. Taxonomy (NCBI): domain Eukaryota; kingdom Metazoa; phylum Mollusca; class Bivalvia; order Mytilida; family Mytilidae; genus Mytilus; species Mytilus edulis. The sequence goes on from NC_092348.1 coordinate 58,588,484, forward strand.
AAACCAGTCATGACACCTATGATGCATAGATTTCTTACTTTGGAACATATTACAATAAAGAATACTAGTCTGCACTCATTTCTTATAAAAAAAAAATGAACATTACATCCCTACCCCATCTGGCAGATTTTCACTTTTTTTTCATCTTACCATTTTTACTTAAGAAGTGAACAAAACCCAAATATATGATGTTTCAAATCAACACAGAAGTCAAACATGGTGATTTAGGAGGAATTATTGGATTGCCAACTCTTTTTATGGTTAATCTGAGTAAAAGAAACAGTTTAATTACCAAATCATGAAAACTGATATTAAAGTCCATTCCACATTTTACAGCATGCCTTACATTACTTTAAACATTTTCAGATTATGAGGGCAATACAACAAGAGTCTTTAGATTGCAGTTAACTATTATTCCTTAACCTGTTTGACAATACATGTACTAGGAATACATCTCTAAGTTGACTGTTTGTCTATTTCTCATGTATGCATTAAGTTAAATTATGTCCCCTTACATAATCAATTTGCATTTATTGTGCTTTTCACTGTCAGAAAATCTTAACAACTGATGGTATTTGCATGGAAAATGAATAAACCATTTAATCTTGTTGATATAGCATCATAAATAAATTCTTTGTCAAAAATAATGTCTATTTAATGTACAGAAACCCCTATT